>NW_015113477.1:34242-39252 GCF_001443285.1 Poecilia latipinna | reverse complement strand
GGTGGTTTTTTGGGGGGGTTTTTTTTTTTTTTTTTTTTTTTTGCATGAACTCAAACAATGGTGGTTATTATGCATCATAAGGTACAACTACTGTACAGCCATATATTTTTTTTACCCCAGCACAAACAGGCCTCCTCAGAGAAACTGAAATGAAACCAATTTGTGTTTCAGTGGTTTCTGTCGTTCTCAGCCCCAGCGTTTGGCCGAGACCGGGACTTCACGTATTTATAAATAGGCAAGAAAAAAAAAATAAAAAAATGGGATCAAGGGAAAAGCTAACGGATGACTGAAACCATATGGCGAAGATGTGGTCTAACCCATCTTGGGACCATGCGGCATCATGTCCCACCCCCCCAAATCCCATTCTGTCTCCTGTCACTGCCCTTCCAGTAAGACTGCAACTCGAGAAGTTCAGCCGGTGGCTGTAGCCAAGAACAAAGTGATTGTGATTTTCAGAAAGTACATGCAGGATCTGAGGAGGAAATGGTTTTGCCGCCAAACACTCAATTACGTGTAATTACAATAATTCAGCCGTGGGGGGGGGAATGGTTTATTCCATTTTATTATGAGGTTTGCCCTTTCATGTCTCATTGAGAAGAGGAGGAGTGACAGGGACCATGTGAAACAGATACGCTGTCCCTCTCATGATGGCTTTTATTCTTCCTTAGTATATTCTGCAGGGGTTAAACCCATAAGCAATTATTATTTTTCTCAAAGTGATCTTGAAATAAAAGCAAGCTTTTCTCAAAACTATAGGTCAATTGTCTCACGGCAATGAGGAAAACCTCAGAAAGCTGAGAGTCTAAAACATTTTAAATAATTGGAATATTACTGCTCAGAGGTCCAGGGGTATTGGGGGAGTATTTGAAGGATTCACAAAGGATACTGAAGATTTAAGATGGTAGGACTTTACACAGCCTGGAAATCTGGAGACCTACATTTCCCATGAGCACAGTAACGGTCTGTAACAGACGTTCTCTATCAGGCCTTTATGATTAGCATCGAGACATTTTTAGAGACGACTTGAAATCTTTACACTGGTGCCGTATGTCTATGAAAAGCAGAACGACAGGTATAAAAAATACGCTTTTTGGACACCTAATCTACGGGAAGTGGCGAATGAGGATAATCAGGGTATACTGATGATTACTTGAATTTGAATATTTTTACCTTGTTTTTAAACACAGTTCTTTATCTACTGTACTTTTTGGTACTGCTCTACCCACTTGTTTCAGGGTCTGCAGACAGAAATTAGCTAGAATCTTTTATGAATAGTCCTTCAGCGCCTGATCCTTGTTTATTACAATAAATAGATGACCAAACAATGGAGCAGATTTAATATCCTGATTGCCACTGTGTCAATGAGATTAAGCTCAATCCATAACTACGTGGTTGTTGATGATCTCTAAGACTGTTGAGGATCGTCGCAATGTTTTATTGGCCAATATAAGACAGACCTTGATGTTTCATATTAGTCTGCTGTGCTTTTTGTCTTACATCTCTGATTTTTTTATTTTATTTTTACTTTTGAATCCTGAAAACTGAGCTTTACTGAGGCCTTTTTTTTATTAGCTTTTTTTAAAATTACTGCGTAATCATCTGTTTTGTGTCACTAACACATATTATTCAAATGTAGCTATATTTTCTTAATCTTTCCAGATGCAAAATGTATTTTTAAGGCAAATTTAGCAGCTTGAGGTTTACCTTCTATTGCAAAAACACACTCAGCCCTCATTCACCATCAGTGGCGGGCCCGCACCACCACACCCCAGCTGGAACACTGGGAACTCTGTCACTGACAGTCAATCTTCATTTCTGGAGACTTCTCTTTCTAAAATGCAGGTCCCTTAACAAGGCTGAATCACGGGCGTAGGCAAGGGAGGAAGCTTTGAAATGCAGAACTTCCTTGAACCAGAAAATAATCAAGGGGACTTAGGCATGGCACTGCGGCCGGAAATTCGCTGTGAATTCATTTGAGAACTCGACTCTCTGGCTTTTGCATTAATTTTGACTCCACTCCGATTTAGTCTCTTTTTTTTTCGGTTTCTATGTTACACACTCAGTTAAGCTCAAACGTCAGAGCTGTTCCTTTGGCAAAAAAATGGACTGAAACCAACCTTTAGTTCATTTATAAAATAAATACGCAGAAACATGAATGCGGTGGTGCACACACCTCTGGTAAAATGCTATTCAAACCACTTGTTCATTTTCATCCTTTAGTTAAAAACATACATAAACATGCTTTGCAGAGAGGTGACATTAAACCAAAGGATCTCGTGGTACAAAGTTATCAGTCAGAAGTAGAGTACAAAAAAATTCTCTGCATTATGTATAAACCAAGACAGATTAAATATTTAAAACATTGAGAAAATGTGACAAAAGCATTTAACAAAAACTGGACATATTTCCACAGCTGAAACCTTTTCTTGCAACTCAAACATAAAGGGATGAACAAATACTCACAATACCTTGTGGGAGAATCTGTGGATGATATTTGTGAATCATTTTTGAGTCCAAAACTAAATCCAGGTCTGTGGACTAAGAATGTCTTCGCAAACATTGTGGAGTAAGAGGGAGCAAACATTATCAAGTCAACTTGTGACATGTAGATAGACGTTTATCAAAGATTTGCCAAATGCTAAAACAGATCAAGATATGTTTCACCAAATTGCTAGTTTAAGGGTGTACATAATTACAGTCCCTACAAAAAGTATTCACAACCTTGGATGTTTTACTTTTTTTCATTGATTTTACAAATCAATCAAGACTACGAGTACCAATTGACTGCGTCTCTGTTGAACTAGGTCAGTCGCTTTTAAAGGGGTGAAGACTTATGCAATCTCTTATTTTATGTCAAATATTATATTTAATTGTTTTGTAGAAATCAGTTTTTACATTAATCGGTTTTTGTTTTTGATTATTTTCTTTGATCAAAAAAGTCAAATTTTGTTGATCTTGATTGATTTGTAGAAGTTACACCAGGCTATCATCCAAGGAGCGAAGCCGTGTTTTATTTTGCTTTTTTTTTTTTTTTTTGTCCAGGCACTTTATGCATCCAAGTAATAGCACCTTTTTAGTTCTTGCTATTTTCGATTTGTTTGTTTTTTTTTCGGCCGAGTTTGGAACTGGGTGTTGAGATGATCCATCACGGTCTCAATTTTTCCGTCAATAAAACTTGGCATTTTAGCAAGGGTGTGTGCGCCCTTCAAGAGTTCATGTATCTCTCAAACAAGCTTGCCTTTGTTCTTCACATCTCACAGAGATGGTCTATTACTTTCTGCTTATCCCACAAAAAGCCCTATTTTTTTTCACCATTTCCACTTTCCTTGTTCATCCTCATATTATTTCAGCATGGAATAAAACAAAAAACAAAAAAAAAAACTGTGGTTGACACTGAAGGCTAAGCCTTCCCACAATTTGTCTCGATTACGAAGACAAGTATCCGTGGTTAGACACAATCATGCCACTCCACACACCAAACTACAGCTGGCCCGTGAAGGGACGCGACGAATTGTGGATGATCCTAAAACTGCTTTCATAGTTTGCCTCTGTGGTGATTAATATGCTTTGTGAATAATATAATTGCCCCCGAGGATACTGATAAAAGTGGGTCGTGACCTTATTCAGCATGTGGAAATACACTCTAGCCCTGACTAAACAGGGCTGAACCACTTGTCAGAGTCTGACATTTCATTACAATCCTAATGTTCTCATCAGGCCTCAGAACGGTAACCAACCATGAACTCTTCAATCTGCTGTTTCCATTCCTGTGTTCGGTCTTTCCCCCCTTTCTCCTGCTCTGATCCCAGCTCTCCCTCAGCAGCGTATTGCCTTCCAGCCAATTAGCAAAGCCAAACAGAGCAACAATCCCTCTCTTTGCTTAATGCACTAAGTCTCCTCGGCAGTAAATACTTACCGATTCTTCAAAGTATTGTCATTCAGCGGGGCCCTGCTGGCTCTGGTCTTTGTCAGGAAAAGAGGCTCCCGTCTTTGAAATGGCAGGCTTTACGAAAATCACGGTATGTTTCAGACGGAGACAAAAGGCTGGAAGTCCTATCGCGACGGCTGATGAGGCCTGATAAAGGCAGATTACAGTTAGCCTGGCTTGTTTCATCTGTGGTGTTTTATTGCGTATCAAGGACAGGTCGTGTGACAGGCAGCTTAAACTGTCTGATCTCACTGATGTGAATGTCTAGAGACAGTCGAGACCACTGTAATCGTTAATGTTTAGGAACTGATACAGGTTTGATGTGAAAATAGATTCAGTCCCATCTGGGAATGTTAGAGAAAAGCCCATCTTACCTATGATTTCTCCTTACTGTCGACCTCCAAGTCAGTGGGAAGTGATTTTCATCACCTGCCCCCTAGGGGCCGCTATGGGTCTCTGCAGAGGCGCAATTTTTGTGTCTGCTTTGTCTGTATGCTGACAAGGACCATAAATGTGGAAGTCAAACAGACAGGAGATGGGGCAGAAAAAAGAAAAGAAAAGAAAAACACTGGTCAAATGATGAAAAGAAGGAAAAGAAGAAGAAAAGCAATAAAGTTTATTCTAAATAAATTCTGTGTGGCCTGCTTTTTTCTTCTCCTCTGAGCAGGCAGAAGAAATAAGTTTTTAAGTATTTACTGTTCAATATTCTTAATTAAAAGTGTTTTAAAATCACAGTATGCAAAAATGCAAATAAAAAACTTATAAATTCTCTGAGATGACAGATTCAACCTGTTTAAAAAACTAATGTCATGACAACGGGCCCAACCTCTCAAGATAAATGACTGTTTTTTTTTACATTTTCTCTATTTAATTTCTCTCTTTATCATCATTCTTTACTCTCTTTACTCTTTACTCTTATTTTCTCTTTGACAGTAGGCTAGGTAACTATCAAAAACCCAGAGAAACAGTTTGTGTGGCTCCTGCTATAATTAAAATCAGATTTAAAAAAGAAACACAGCAAAAAAAAAAAAAAAAAAACAAAAAAAAAAAACCCCCAAAAACAAAAAAACGAAAAGGTAAAT
>NW_015113477.1:28023-30235 GCF_001443285.1 Poecilia latipinna | reverse complement strand
TTTTAAAATTTTTTTTTTTGGGAAGGAAAAAAAAAAAAAAAAAAAAAAAAAAAGGAGGAAAAGTATGAAAAAGTATCACATTACAGCTGAAGATTTTAAGATGAACGTCTTATTTATAATGAATTAAAATAACTCAAGCACTGTATTTTCAGATAAGAAAAGTACTTTTTCACATCTGCTTTGACCACTAGTGATTTAAGTTGTCATCTGTAAGGAAATGTGGGGATGTTTCCCTGAGGTCGCCCAGAGTTGTGCCGGCTTGTGAGGAAGTAATATAAAATATTCAGAATTAAATTCACAACTAAGATTTGATTCTACATCTTACACTATTTTCACAAAATCCATCAAATGGGACTGTAGAGTAAGGAAAATAACGTTTACATTTTACCAACTGGAAGAGATTTTTTTTTTTTTTTTTTTTAAATTTTTCCGGGTCTCAATTCACAATTTTTTCCTTTTGACCAGCCCATTCACTTCTCTCTGTTTTAAACAAATCACACTCCTGAACAGTGAACTAACTTAACCTGCATGAGGCAGCGCTGAAAAGGACACAACTTCACCATAACGACAAAAGAAGATAATCAAACCAAACAGCATGACAAAAGAACCATGTAGTTAAAGGAGAAAAAGCTTTGTGCGTCTGTCCTTTATGTCCCCCTCCCCGGTGTCATGTGAAAGTCTGCTGGAGGCAGCTCAAGGAATCCCAAACATGTCGCTGGTATGGGAAGACCCTGGCCGACGCCAGACCGAGCGTCGGTGCCAGTGTCAGTCGGTCCGTCACAAAAACAGTAGGAGGGGAACAAAAGTAGGACAGGACGTTATAAAACGGATGAGAGGAAGGGAAGTACGAGGAGAAGGGGGAAGACTTAAAGCGGAGCAGCAAGTCAGGTGCCTGAAGGTTACGGTGGAGATGGAAGGGCAGAGAGGAGGGGGATGGATGAAGCAGGACCCCCTGCTGAGTGTCCGTCTCAGACTCCTGTCTCCCACTCCTCTAAAGCCACAGAGCTCGTCACATCTTTCTCTCCTTCATCCTTTCCACTCCAAGTGGACAGACTCACTTGTTGAGGGCAGTCCTCCCCCTCTATCCGCCTCTCAGGCTTCATTTTGGGGCCATTTTCACTTCAAAGCCTCTCCATTATCTGCCATCTCTGAGGGCAATTAGGAACGGGCCAACTTTGAACGGCAGGCACAGCCACTGCATTAAACTACTCATCCCCTGTCGTGGGGGCTTTTGTTGGTGCTGCCCACATTGATGGAGAGGATACTGGGGCCCCGGGAACCCCTTCCGCCCCCAACCCTGCACCCCCTGCCCTGCTTTTTGACTGGTAAACTGTGGAGTAAAATGGTGTGTAATTAAGTGGCAGTGAAAGCAGGTCCTGTTTAGGTGTGTGACTGGCTTGGTGGAATAGAGACGGGGCTTGAGTTGGCACTTTGGAGATGAGAGGGAGCCGCAGAGGGTCACAGGCCTTCATGGGATGTTGGCGATGGCAGTCCAGAGATTAATCTCAGCAGGTCCGTGGCAAGGCTATGAAGTGGAGGGAGTATTTGTTTGTTTGCTGGTGATGCGATTCAAGTCAAAAGGATGAGAAATGGGTAAAAATGCTGAGAAATTCGTTGAAATGTTGGTACAGATGTAGAAAATCTATATAAAGGATAAAGATGAAATGTTGAATTAACCCAACAGTCAGACTTTTTGGACTGTAGGAGGAAGTCAAAAGCATGACCTGGAGAGAACCCACTATGCACAGGGAGAACATGCAAACTCCATGCAGAAAGGCGCCGGGCCAGGAATCGAACCCAGGACCTTCTTGCTGCAAGGCAACAGTGCAACCAACTGTGCAGCACTTTTAAGTAATATTCAAATGTATTGAATATGATTTAAAAATAATTACTAAGGTAATTATTTAATTATAGGTAAAAAAAACTTGGCAAAGTAGTTTGACAGAATGGACATTCGAAATAATTACACCCCTCCCTTTCCTTACTTTATTTAAAGACTTCTGTTGACTATACTCTCAAGCTGCACTTCTACTCGAATTGAGATGCATTAAACTGCAGTTACAGCAGTTCGCCACCAGTGGGCACATAGAGCACGGTGAGCACTCCTGACTCAGCGAGCCAACGGCAATTTAGCCGTAGCTAGTAAGCTAGCTGTGGCTGGTCAGCGGAGGCGTTCACTGTCACTGTTGCCTGTTAACAGGTAAATATCAAT
>NW_015113477.1:21969-24136 GCF_001443285.1 Poecilia latipinna | reverse complement strand
CAGCGGAGGCGTTCACTGTCACTGTTGCCTGTTAACAGGTAAATATCAATAGGGTATATGCCACGAGAGGTAGTGACGTACTTCCGTTTAGATTTATGCCACATAGAATGTGTCCGGTAGCCTGTGCTTCCATATAGTTCTCAGCACTTGTGAGAATGAAGAAGTCACGGGAAGTGACATATCTTCGAGCAACTGGCACAACATTCGAATTTTGTTGTGTACCGTTGTGTCCGGTGAGTAGCAGGTGCAATAAATTTGTCAGTTTTTTTCTGTTTCCCTACTGATGAGGATTTACGGAAACAATGGATAGTGGCTATCCGGAGAGCTAACTTAGCCATCAAAGCTCACACTAGAGTTTGTAGCCGGCATTTCAAACGTGAGGACATACAAGAGCCTGAATCTGAAATCGGAAGACGAAGGTTAAAAAAGGGAGCTGTACCTGCTCTCTTCCAGTGGAATAATTTTTCCCTTCCACTCCCACGACCGGGGGTTTGGGAGAGGAGGAAAAGACCACTACCAGAGGACAACGAGGAGGAGGCTAACCCACCGGCTAATGTCTGTACTAAGGAACACGATTATGCCTCAGCTCCAGACCCTGCAGTTGTGGATTTGATTTTGGAGGAAAACGATGCTCTCCGGGAGGAAATCCGCCAACTACGGAAACAGGTGGAGAGCCTTACTCTGAGGCAGCGATTTGGCATTCACCGTTTTGCATCATCGGACAAGGACATTAGATTCTTCACAAGGTAAGACTGTGTTTTGTTATGTCTCAGAGTTCCACCATACCTACCAAGTCACCAGCTTTGAATCACTCAGCACGATCTGTGTACAATAACAAATATTTAGATCTGTGTACAATAACAAATATTTATTAGAGGCTAAAATATACAAGTTTCAAAGTACTATTTATATTTTTATATAACAGTCTTTACAATATTACTATTGTATTACTAATGATATATTAATTATAAGATAGTACTTTGAAATATAATTATTACATAACTCATTATTATATGGCTCTGAATCTGGCTGATTCAGAGCCCTAATTTATTTTTATGTTACATGCCTGGTGTTATTTGTGTGATTACAAATAAGTGGTCGCCTGAACATATTAGTGGTTGACTAGCTAACAGCTGTTCTGATTGTTACCTGTCAACGAATCGGTCTTTGTTTTTTGTTAACCGAACTGAAACAGAACTGTGCAGCACATTGTTGAAATATTAACTACTGTGCTTATTGTTTTATCGGGTCATTATTTTTTTTATTTAGATCTTTTTTTCTTCTCTTGAATAAAGTTACAAACGGTTCTGATATTAATAGCATCAAACGAAAGGTATGTGTGCATGTTCACCTCCCGGCAGCGTTCAGTCCATGTACTTCAGATGCTACTGCCAAAATCTATTTAAAAACTGTCTGAGATCAAATGATTGGGCACCCCTCATATAAAAAAAATAAATTATACTTCTTGAAAGTCCTATTTGCTTCTTAAAAGGCAACCGTGAAATGAACAATGAACATTTTGGGTCACTTTTCCTTACGCTCAACGAATGAGGCTTTTGGCTCTTCCTCATGGACCTGTAGCACTCCGCCCTAACTGTCACCAGTCCTCTCTCCTTGTTTGAGACTAAGATTAACATTGGGGTAAATAAATGCCATCGCACCAACACGTAACATTTACAAAGCACTTACGGGAGACTGGCTAGCTTAGCTGTGTTACACACATATACAGGCATTTCGGAGAACTTAAAACAATCACTTACCTTGGAAGTCCTTTATGAAACTGCACACATACAGCTTAAAACCCTTGTCCTTTTTCGACGTCGGAGTTGTTGAAGCTGCTTCAATAATCCGATAAACGTCGTTAACGTTTACTTTGGGCAAATCCAGCAAGCATCGAGTGAAAAACTCCATCGCCTAACACAGAGTGACCTGCGAACCGGAAGCATTCTATGTGGCTAAAAAATGCGGAAGTGCTAAAACGGAAGTCCCGGGCATATACCCCATTAGCGCTGCTATTTATATTAACTGTCTCTTATAGGGGAAGTGAGCTAGAGTAAAGTAACCAGATATTTGTGCGAAAGTTTTGTGTCAGTAATTGTTTGACCTACATTGTAAATATTTATTTATGAAGAGAGCCAACGGCAATTTAGCACAGTAACGGCTGGTC
>NW_015113477.1:16888-18369 GCF_001443285.1 Poecilia latipinna | reverse complement strand
GTGCGAAAGTTTTGTGTCAGTAATTGTTTGACCTACATTGTAAATATTTATTTATGAAGAGAGCCAACGGCAATTTAGCACAGTAACGGCTGGTCAGCGGAGGCGTTCACTGTCACTCTTGCCTGTTAACAGTGTTCATCAAATAAAAGAACGTGTGAAAATCACACTGATTAATCATTAAGTGTGCAACAGTAATTCTATTTTTTTATTTTTTTAAAATAAATGTATAAGTGCTGAAGGCTCTGGCTCGCTGGGACTGCACTATCTGGAAGTCTTGGGACTAGCGGAGGGCTAAGGGACCCTTTCGCGGGAAGCGACGCAGGCACCGAGAGGCGTCATGGGGCCGGGATCGAATGAGGCACAGAGAGGTATTACACGATTGGCCTTCATTTAGTAAAATACTGTGTCAAGATTTTACCAGCACCAGAAAAAAGCCTTGTAATAAAACTGCCTCTCTTTTTCTGGTGCTTTTCCAGCTGATTACAAGACACAACACGATTATGTCATTGACTACCTGATGCTCCATGAAAGCCAGAGTCCATCCAGCAGAACAGCCCAAGGTTTTAGTTAGGGCACTGAAAACCTCTTTGGTCAGACTTGGAAGCCATATCTGCTGGATTTCGATTGGCTGTCCCTCAGTGTTAGCGCAGATTGTTTCTGTTTCTTTCAGTTTCTCAGCACAGCAACATGTCTTGGACCCTGATGCCTTGATACATCGACTTCACACAAAGTCGTATTGTGTCTTTCCTCTGTTCCTCATAGGACTTTCTCAGTTCTTCGATTTTATATCTCATCGTCATCAGTTCTTGGACAATACTCATAACAGGTTCCACCAAAGAACTGAGCCCTAAACCCAGCTTGAGAAGAGCTTGGGTCTTCCTCATCCATAGGAGATGTGACCACCGACATAACATGCTTTAGGAAGAGCGTGTTAAATATCTGATTACACTCTGCCTGAATGTTCTCTTCGATCCTAGACAAAGGCCTGAGAAACCAGGTTTCCAAATAGGGCTTTTAAGTCGCCATATTTGTACTTCAGGTTCTCAAGTAAGTCCAAAACAAAATCAGAAAAAATCTCTGTCAGGTAGCGCAACAGGTATTTGGTCCTCTCTCTGATGCTCTCATTCAGGTGTAATGATTCAAATCCTTCCAATCTTCCTCTGGAATTTGACAAATAAATTCCTGGATCACAGGTATTGCATAGTCATTGACTAAAATCTGCAGATCTCGTCTTAGTAAATCCTTTCCCATTCTGTTGAATTAAACTCTGATCTGTAACCTCTGGAACTGTCTTGGAATGAATTTTACCATATATATATATAGGATGATAATCAAACCAAACGGCATGACAAAAGAACCATGTAGTTAAAGGAGAAAAAGCTTTTCTCTTTATTTTCAACATTTTGATTTCAATTATGAAATATTTCTTTTTTTTTCTCAACATTTTGACTCTATTGTCAGAATAAATTCCCTTCCCTTCA
>NW_015113477.1:4335-13864 GCF_001443285.1 Poecilia latipinna | reverse complement strand
TCTTTATTTTCAACATTTTGATTTCAATTATGAAATATTTCTTTTTTTTTCTCAACATTTTGACTCTATTGTCAGAATAAATTCCCTTCCCTTCATCTTTATACTCCAATTAGATCATCAAATGAAACAAATATACATATTCTTTTCTACATTTTCTTTGATTTACCCTGACAGACTCTCATAGCAGAAACAAGAAAACCAAAGTTACACCTTTAGGCCACTACTTGAGAATTCACAAGTTTGTCTAAAACCAAAGCTGCTGTCCAGGTTTTAAAATCCCACATTTATCATTTTCTCCATTTCCCTCTACCATTGAAGCTGTCGTCAAATTATTGTCTCGTTTTATCCTCTTTAGTATCCTATAGCAACTTTTACTACTCCAGACTGCATAAAGTAACTTGTAACAGGCCACCATAGCATGTGTTGAGTTGTTATATGACTTTTTTTTTAAGGATAGTGGTTTTGTTTTGCTGCTGGTGAAGTAATGAAAAGAGCCGATGGAAAAGCACAAAGTGAAGACAGCTGGAGCTTTTGGTCCGTGAGTGAAAATTTGCACAATTCACAAAATGTTTTTTTTAATTACAAAGTTTCTTTAAATTGTTGTCTTTAGACAAATAGTTTTGCTTCATATGTATCGCAAAAGACATTAAAAGAGTTGTTTTTATTTTGCTATAAAATCTACAAAGGACATACTTTCCCTCAGTTATGCACCTTGAAAGAATGTGGCGGTTGCGGTGGGAGGAGGCTGATTTAGTCGTGCTTTGATGCTCTCTCTAGTTAGAAGCCTCCCGCTGAGCAGTGACATCCTGTCAGCGTGAAACCTCTTCTCATTCCACGGGTTAGACACTACATGACCACAAGATGTTTGTGTCAGAGAGAGGGAGACGCTGAAATGACTGCTGATACTAACAACAGCTCAAATTAAGTTTCCACATTTTACTGACTCAATCAGAACTCTCTGATGAGCCACAAACTTCCACAAATTATATTTTGTGTTGTGGAAAATTTGATGCGATGGCATTTATCTTCATATTAACTGTCTTCAAGATGTTCGGCCGAAGTTTGTGTGTGCGTGGTTGTTTTTCCCTGTGGGTCTCCGGGTTGACCTTGTGTTTACTGAGTTCCCTGCCCTTGTTCGGCGTTGGCAGGAAAAGAGTCCGTGTGACCCTTAAACTGTTTCCCTTTCCGTCCCATTGCAAACAAAATCTTCCGCGCGTTTTCTCAGGGTGAGGTGTTATGTTGGAGAACATTAGTGGACGAGCAGCATCGTAAAGAGCAAGGAACAAAGCAGATAAGTCAGGGGAAAAGTTCAGTGCTGGGTTAGGTTATAAAACAATGTCCCAAGTAGATGTTGTGTGGTATATTTTGGGATATATAACAGTAACTGATAATAAAAAGCAATTCAAGATTAACTGAAATCAGTTTTGGCAACAGGTAGTAGATCTGTGATTGAACTGCAGTTGCATTCAAATGGGGCACATGTGAGCTCACATATGCTGTTAGATGGTCCTGGGTTCAAAACTTACCCAACTTCTGCATCAAGTTTACATGTTTTGCCTCTGCATGCATGGGTTCTTTCTGGGTACTCCGTCTTTCTCACACAGTTGTTTTTGTGTTTTGTGTTTTTTTCTTGAGTGTGTGCATGGTTGTTTCCCATTTGCGTCTCTGTGTCGCCTGATGATGAACTGGCAACCTGTCCAGGGTGTACCTTCCTCTTTCCCAATGTCGACCAGAGATCCTCATCAGTGATCCCACAATGATAAGCAGATTTAGGCTGTAGATTGATGTTTTGTTGATCTTGGAACCAAGAGTGGAAAATTTTGTAAAATTTACTATCCCTATAATACTGTTCGTTTGTGGGGCTTGTACACATAATACTGCAGAGTTTGTGCTTCTCACAGTAAATCAACAGTCTTCTCAGACTTGGAAACAAATTTAGATTTCAGAACATTTTTCAGCCAGTCATCTGAGAATCCAACTGAAAACGTGGTAGAGAATCGTCCACCTAAACTTGACTGGGCAGAAAGAACATTAATCGGAGAATTGTCCAGGAGGCCCATATCAACTGGTGGAGCAGGAGAGAGTCCATACCCTGAACATACAAATGTAGGTTGCCATCAGCATACAATTAAAGTATTGTTGAATGCTTTTCTTGAGAAGAAATTGTGTAACTAGTTAGAGAGTAAAAAGGTTGCTGGTTGTAGATTATGATGATTTTTGGACCAATCCTGTGTGGAAACCTCTTAGATGGTGAGGGATGCTTAAGACTTTTGACTCGGATTCATCATCCCTGACCTGTAGATATAATAAATTACTTAAACAGAATGCCTGTTTTATGTAAAATATGAAAGAGCAATATATTCCTCTAAGAAAAGCTCCCATCCAAAACACTCATAATTAATTTATTATTATTAATAATTTATTTTATTTTTTTTAACTTTTCTGTCTGGAAATGATGACAAAGCCATTTTTACAACGTTGACTATGGAACATTTCAAAAAGCCATGTTGGATGCTAAACTCCTTTGTTAGGAACTTCTGAGTATAAATACTCTGTTAATTAACATTTTAATAAAATCTTATTTATCAACAAGAAAGCTAATACTTGTATTTTTTATTGCAAAAATATATTAAATATTGAACATGATTTTTTTTTTTTTTTTTTAAACCTGAAGCAATTTTATTGCTTTTTTCCCTTTACTTTTACATTAAGAAATTTGGTTTTCATGTTAGAAAAAAAAATCATCTGGAAGTCAAATGGCAAACTTCAAGGTTTTTTTTTTTCCTTAAATCTCTTCATCGTTTCTTTATGTTTATACATGCACACATTAAAAAAAGTTCCAATTTTACAATGCAAGATGCAAGATCAATAGTAAAGTGGCAGAGTAACATTGAGATGCAGATGATTTTTAAGTTTTAGTTTGCTGTCATATTTTGGTGCTGTATGAAAATGCAGCACTTCACCCTGACAGGTGGGTTGAGCACTAAAAGAAGCTTGGGTCATGAAAAGTGCAACTGTAAGAATAACTTTAACTTCAAATTTACTTCTTCAATCATTTAACTGAGTACCACACAGTATCCCCAGGGCTGGGTGGAATTTGTTGCAATTACTTCTGCAGGTAATTAGAAATCATTATCAGTGCAATAAAGCAATTTACACAGGCCTCAAGGGCCCTCAATACCGTGATTTAAATGTGGGCTGGTGTTAAAGAAAAGAAAAAAAAATAACAACCCAGGTCTTGCAATGTTTTAATTGCACAATGCCTGTGGGTGGTTGAGGTTTCAAATGACTCTGATTGATGCTGAGGTAACAAACAGGTAACGAAATCATTAAGGAAATAGAGCCAGGGGAGTCAACGATGAAAAACTGTTAAAGGGTGCCAGAGATCCGAAACAAAGCCTGTTCCGCGTTGAACATCAACACGGAAGGCGTGTAGCATTTAAAATGAGTTAATATGTCAATCCCATTTGCTTCGTTTCTGTTTCCTTTTGTTTTTTTAAACATGAATCATTTCTCCATTTTACAAAGGAACAGTGTTGTTGTCTTCCTGACATGAAGGAGACAGATAAAATCCTCTTTTGGTGCAGACACTCCCCCTTGAAATCCTCTCGTCTGTAAACACCAAACTGTGAAGTCCTAATGAGGACTGATCCCCACTCCTGCCCTGGTTTAAAAGGGAGAGTCAAGCAGCGTCATTGACCCCAGTTCTCGACTGCACGTTCCAAAGATTAAGCAAACACTGGTAATTGCCCCCGAGATCAGGTTCTGTTTTGACTGATGTCGCCCCCATGCCGCCCAGTTGATCTGCAGCAGGATGGCAGCAGTGCTCTTCATTCACTCTTCACGTCTCAGCTTTATGAGGAAAGAAGGCCAACAACCGAGAAATAAGAGAGCGAGGACTTCATGTCATGCTGTTGACACGTCAATTGCTTGCATGTTTCAGCAAGATGAGTCTTTGCTTCTTGCTGTGGTCGTCCTTTGACTGCCACTTACACCACACAGATCATCACTTTATTATTTCTCCTCTTGAACTGTGCTCAGGTTTGTCGGTCACAATGGTGACTGTGACCGACCGTCTTCACTACTGAAATCGAGAGAAGCAAAAGAAGATTGAGCACAGAGCCTGGGGAAACGCAGCTGAAAATGTCAATGTTTCATTTAAAAGGTTCAAGTTTGTGGAATCAGTGCAGCTCAATATCCACCCAAGATGAGGAAAGTCTTTATTTCAACTTCAAGTTCGTACAGTAGATAATTACTTTGCAATTTAACTAGTGATTGGTAGGAAGTCAGCAGAAATGCTATGAGTGCCGTAGCTTGGAGATCTGAGGAGGTTTAACCTTCCTGCAGACTTAACAGATGGGATCATTTGTTAAACCCATGAGCTTTTTACCCTGTGCACGGTCCAGTCTGGTCCCAATGACCCAAAGTGTGCTTTTATGAGTTTTTTTGTGTGGTTTTGGGAACTGACAGTCTGACAGGACAACCCTCCTGTCAGACCGGCAGATGTCACGGTCGCTGTCCCTTAGTATCTTACATTATGTAAGCTATCTAGAGATAGTGTAGTGTAGCTTTTCTCCACATAATCAATCTATGTGATAGTCTTTGTGATAGTGACTTGTTTTTTTGTTGTGTGTACCTCAAACTGTTCTTGATTTCAAAAAGTGCAATTTAACATTACTTAATTGCCTTGAAATCCAGGTGGTGTGATTTAGTTTTGTTCCCTAGTTTTAAGATTTACAAGTTTTGTTACAACATCTGGTGACAAAGGCCCTTCAACGATTAGTCAAGTTATCAAAAGGATTATTAAAAAGAGGTGGTGATAATAAACACACTAGGAGATTTCACGGGCCAAACCCACACCAGCTTGTTTAATCGAAGCCAAGTATTCAATCACAGACACAAACAATGACATGCATTTCTAATTAATTGTAATTCCTTTTCAAGATCTCACCCTGTGGTGATGTTGGAGGTTTCAGTGGAAAAAAATACATTAAATTTCATGCTTCCATGGTGGATAACATGGTCATTAAAACAAGCAATTCCTCTGCGCTTTTACTGGTGCAAACAAATCACGTCCAGACGGCCAGAGAAAGCAACATTAATGAGTCACATGGGGCTGGTTACAAAAGCAAATTCCCCGATGTTGGGAAAGGAAAACGTAAAAGATCAACTATCAATGAACTTGTTTTATTGCTTTAAATATGATATAAAAATTCCAGGTAATTATTAGTGTGACTTGTGTTAATATGCATGGAGGAGCTATTTGAAGGCGAGTCAGAGAACCGGATTTCAAACTGCATTTTCAGTTTAAACTCATAATGATTTTTGGCCCCTTTTCAAGCAGACATCAACGTCGACATGACATGCAGACAAATGATTGCACAGATGAGCCAGAAGCTCTTTGCAGCCAGTCATGACAACCTCTCGGAGTGTTACAGCCGACCCTGTCAGCAGGCTCGGATCAAAACAGCCAGGAGCCCGGCAGTGTCGTGGCTGGGCCTGACCCGGGAAGATCAAACCCGAGGAGGGGTTAATGCCTGCTGGAACCGTCAGTCTGCTTTTCATTTTCTACCTGCTGAATCATCTCGCTGTGTTTTGTCGGTCTCCGGGGAATAACTTTTTTTTTCCCTTTTTCAAGTAAATTTGACATGTCGATTACGGAGGATTTAGTGGTATTAGGGGAGTTCGCCCCCCAAATGAGTCCACCCTGGGAGCAGCTGGGGGATTAAAAGGAGACATTTTTCCAAGGATGAAAATGTGCAAAAAATAAAAAATAAAAATTTGTCATTCCGTCTCTTCAAAAGCGCACATGGAAAACACAAACTTGGTCTTAAAATCTCTTTCTAAGGCAGTTTGTGCATTTTATAGATTTAAACGATGCTGCCAGTACATTCAGTGATTTAGGTTTGTGGATCAATTAGTTTGTATTGCCAGATTGTCTTTATTGATTTGATAATTAAGCAGTTAGTGGTTAGCAATATGCTCTCTGACAGCCAAGGGGAGGCTTCAGACTCTAAATGAGGTATAATTGACAGCCTGTGGGCAAAGCTAATGCTAATAAAACTGCCTGACAACGCTGCAGGAATGTTGCCTCTATTAATGAAGCACTACCAGCCCCTCTTCTGTCTGGTGCCAAGGCACATGTGGAACCTCTAAAAGGGCTGCATTTCTGGTGGAGTGAATTACCCCCTCAAACCAGTCACACCAGGATATCAGGATGCAGCGCTGACTGAAGTTAAAAAGATCCAACGCAGGACCTAATCCCCTGAAAGCATTACTGTATACACGCAAGCTCACGGGGATGACTCGAGAACGACTAGACCCGAGTACGCACACAGGAACTGAGTTTATGGGAAGAATGGCGATACAGTAAACACTGAGTTAAGGCAGAGACGGCTCAGAAAAGTTCATGATATGTGGGTCAACTGCTCTCAATCAAGTCTCCCGACGACGGCTGAGAAGATGCATTGCTTAGGCGTGAGGTAAGTCGTGCTTTTGGGTAAAATAGTTCTCGCACAGCATCACTTTTCTCGTGTTTTGCGTTAGATGAACTATTACGGGGAATTACAAAGGGATCTGGAGGCAGAGGAAGGTAGAGGACCACAGTTTAGTAGACACAACAAAGTGGCAGACGAGGAGAAACATGATGAGGAGGAAGGAGAAGGATGAGAGGGATCCTCCTGTAATTGGTGAAGCTACATGGGGGCCGATTCAGGCCCTGGGCTGATATTAAAGTGACCCGAGAGGCTCCAGACACAACAGGGCCTCTAAACAACTCTGGCTCCACTGTGGAATGAGCCGCCCACGCAAGCCCATTTCAGACTGGACCGCGCCGCAGGATGGGCCGCCAGTTTCGTTCACAACTGCTTGCAGCACAACCTCCCTCTTTAGCTATGGATATAGATATTACCGTATGTTATTTAAGATGTTTAAAGACGATTCCGCTCAAGGAGTTTGAATACAACATGAAAAAACGTTGTTTTTTTTTCCCTTTCTTTTTTAATTACCCGGATAAATAAAACGCACTACTTCAGTCATCATGAAACCATCAGTTGTGAATTGCTGTATCTCTTTAATGACAATCATTAAGTCAAATTCCAATTTAGCATAATGTCTGTTTTTTTGGAGAGGCAGTCAAAACAGCTGCTGATTTGTAAAGACAGGGTGGCAAAGCAGCACGGTTGCAGCCTGAACACAAATGGTGTTATTGCTCCCTCGGGTCTTGGAAATGTGGTAACGTTTCGATTGGACTAAAATCAAAATGTCTTGGCACTTCAGTTGAGAAACCTGTTTGAATAAATTCCCTAGAAAATGCTTAGAAACTTTACTGAAGTGGAGGTGAACAGACACACTGGTTAAATGTGCCTGCAAACACGTTCAAGACTCTTGTATTGTCATGTATATATTTAAAAAGAGCTAAAAAAAAAAAATTGAAAATGTGTGTTTCTTATGATGGCCCCTCCTTTTGCTCAGCGCATGTCTATTGGGATGAAGGTTGTACATTTTCTTCAACTGCAGCAGATAAATAAAATCGCTTTTAATTCAGATTGTTTTTGGCTTCTTGCACTTTTATTTTAGGATTCCATTTCAGTATATTTGGACATTTCACTGAGCGTTGCTCACCATTCAGATGCAATGTTGTTTAATTGAAAACCTATGAACACATGAGTGTACACCCACGCTGGCAAGCTGGGAGAGGAGAGTATTAATCAGAGAAGCAAACAAGAGGCCCATAAGGATCCACAGCTGAGGAGGGAAAATCCCTTTAAGTAATTATTTAGTCCTGCAAAGAACAAATCTGGAGTTTAATAAAGAAAGCCGTGTAGGGGACAGAGTGAATATGTGGTTGGAGATGCTCTGAACAGATGAAATGAACATTTGAACTTATTTTTTAGATGGAAAATGCTACAAGTAGCAGGAAACTAAGACCTGGAAACGCCATCCTCAAAGTGAAGCACTGTGGTGGCAGCGTCATGTTCACGATGAAGTATGAGCATTAAATATAGAGCTGGAACTACAATTTACATTTCTAATAATGTGTTAAAATGGCCCAGTCAAAGACCACATCAGAATGCAGTGGAGAGGCTTTGGCAAAACTAATACGATGATGATGATGATGATGATGATGATGAAGAAAGAAGAAAAGCGCCAAGGTTTCAGTCTCTAGACTCACCGAACTGAGCGTCCAAAGCACATTTTCTGATTTTTATTTCTCAAATAATACTCTCTCACCTAAGAATCCAATGAGGGTCTGTGCCTGTGGGTGTGACGTGCTCGGTGCATCTGGAGGCTTTTTGCAAGTCAAGTGATTAAATGAGTGTAAAAGTGGGAACGGCGCAATACAAATAGGGATCAATAAAAAGCGTGTCTGCTTTTCTCTTTGCGAAAAGCAGACACGCAGGGTAAGCGGTGCGTGTTCCACGCAGATTGTTGTGTCTGGAATAATCAGGAGGCCACTCTGAAATTAAGACGCTACTGCAGCGTCTCCCCCCGGGGATATTTTGACGCAGCTTAAAACTCTGCTCATGCTTTGGAACTTGTGGGAAAACAAGTGTCATGGAAAGTTACGGATCTTTTTGTTTCCTCGTGGAGCATTAATGAACGCATGGCAGAGCTGCCATGACGGTGAAGAAAGCCGCTCGTCAATAGAACAGAAACACAAAACCGTAAACACTTTTAAAGCTACGGACACATCGAGGTTTATTCGGTTTATCTTTATCAAACCCACGCTGCGGCACGGCCATGTGTCTGAGCCACACATTTCCCCCAATTGAAAACATCTTCATTGGGATGTGCAAACATTAAAAGTCTGATTGTCCTCTTTTTTTTTTTTTCTACAGTTTGGGGTCCTGCCTGAGATCTGATTTTCCTCTCTTTGATGTGACTTTAATTCTCGTTTTCTCCTCCTCCCCCCCCCCTCACCTAACATGTGTCCCTCATTACATCACGTCATGCCAGAAAACAATCAGTTTGTCAAAACACATCTCCGGGGCTTAAACGGCAAAGGATGAGAAAAAGCTACAAGGGGAAGCATGGCCGAAAACCGAAGGGACAGTCAAGAGCATTATCTAAGCGGTAACAGATAGCTGCTCTTCACATTGCTGGGGCCCCGGGGGCCTGGCCCATGGGCCCCTTCTCCTTGATGTTCGCACCGGGTCACTCTGAGACCAGATCAGGGCGGCTCAATGAGTGACAGCTTCAATAAGGGTAATTACAGTGGGCTGCAGGGCCCAAGTTATGTAGTCTGGCAACTCCACCCACTGTGGAGACAGAGTGACTGTGTTAACTACGGTGTTCGACCAAGGTAGGCATCAGTCAACCAGCACCGGACCTCACAGCAGTAAACACAGACACACACTCATCCACACAAAGGCTCACATACACACACACACACACACACATATATCTATCTATCTATCTATCTATCTATCTATCTATCTATCTATCTATATATATATATAAAATCACTGAAATTTAGTTATTAGCAATCAGTTACAGTTTGTTCCCAGCTTTTTTTAAAATATACTTT
>NW_015113477.1:0-634 GCF_001443285.1 Poecilia latipinna | reverse complement strand
CTAATTATATATTATATAATGAGGCTTTTATTTTGAAATTTTCAGTCAGCTTCATTTAAAATGGCCACACTAATCCCATGTGTAATAGTGACTGGGTTAAATCAGTTATATCATGCTCAAAACACAAGTAGTTCTGAATACCAGCTAAGTCCTCCTCTCTAGTAACTGACAGTTCTGCCATGTTGTAGTTCTGACATGCTGCTCAGGCCTCTGTTTTAACTGAGTCTCAGCCATAGATAGAACTACAGTTATGGCCTATTCGTAGTCCTAAGCAGCAGCTCTGTCACTAAATCAGCCCCTAACCATAAGGCAGTGAATTAGTCAAGGGCAGTGAAAAGCTAATGTTTGCACTGATGTTATCCTGAGAGAAAATGTTTTTTAAAAGAAAGCTTAATATTATTGCACTAACATGAGTTGAATATAGCTGACCTGGTTCACCACTACAGTACAATGGCTAAAACCCTAGTACAGTTAAATTTAGTCGAGACTGACGACTATAACCTTCACATATGTGGTTCTCACTCACGGTCCAAAAAAAATAAAAAATAAAAATAAAGACAGTGGGTAATTGTTTATTTCTAAAAAAAAAAAAAACAAATGAAGACAGTGGGTAATTGTTTATTTCTAAAAAAAA
>NW_015113476.1:328167-330140 GCF_001443285.1 Poecilia latipinna | reverse complement strand
ATATGTTGTCTTGGAGATGAACCGGACTTTTTTGTTGGCAGCCCAGCGAAGGAGCCGGACTAGTTATTGGGAGCAACTCTGATTTTATTACAATGTGTGTTAACTGTAGACTGATTGTAAACTGTATCAGCCCAGCCGTGTAGCTTACATCTCCTTTTCTCTCTGTCGGTGGTACAGCGGTGATGTCTGAAGGCTGAGTTATAGTCGCGGTTTTAACAGTTCGGGTTGAGCGCGTTTTTGAGCCAACACAGAAAGAAGTATGGCGTTTATAGTTGAGGTTCACATTGGAGCCGCCTGGAAGAGCATCTTCCNCAGTCGCAACTAATGAAGCGCATCGTGACGTTACATACCTCGTAGATGTGTTTCTGTGTGTGACGAATGCAGGAGTCAAATCCAGTAGCTAATATGAACACAAACTATATAAATGGCTGGACAAGGTTAGAGTTCACCTATTAAAGTGACTGAAGATGAATACATAAACAGAAAGCTGAAGTATTTTTTAATAGCCTACTCACAAATAGGAAGGCTATTTGTGAGCATAATAAAGAGCCTGCCTCTTTATTATTACATTGAATATAATTTCAGATTTTTTTATAACTTTTCTTCAGGTTAACTTGGAAAGTGAGCTATTATTGTTGCAAGTTAATTTTCTAAACTACCAAAAAGTAATTGTTATGGAAGCTCAAATGTGAAAAATTGAACTGATGATATGCGATAGTTATGTTAGATTTACCCATGTTTTATTTTATCATTTTTTTATGCGATTACCCGATTAATCGCAAGAATAATCGATAGCTCCACTGTGCAAGCAGTGTTTAGCTCAAGGTTAATCCGATTTATGAACGCTGATTTCGGCCAGCCGTTCTCTACTGCTCCCTCCTCAAGTGCTCGGAGGTTCACTTAGGGCTCTACTCTGGCGTTAGAGCCGGAGTAAGCGCCCTTAGAACCGAAGTTACATCTAGCGTTAGAGCCAGAGTAAGCGGCCTTAGAACCGATGTTACAACCGGAGTAAGCGGCCTTAGAACCGGAATAAGCCCTAGTGAATCTCCAAGCGCTTGAGGAGGGAGCAGTAGAGAACGGCTGGCCAAAATTAGCGTTCATAAATTGGATTGACCTTGAGCTAAACGGCGCTTACACCGTCGAGCCAGGAGCGGAGCTATGGGGGGGAGCGGACGCTTGGCCCGAGCCTTGGAGGGGCCCGGATGGGAGGCAGAATATGACTTCATGTATCCAAGCCTTTATATGTCTGAGAGCTGGACCCGCTCTTGTTGAGTACAGTGTATGTAAACTTACATAGAATGATGCCCAAGTAGTTTATATAGGATGCTGCCTCAGTCATTGTTGACTCATGGTTACGAAAAACTTTACACGACCGACTGATTTTAGTGACAAAGTGGGTGTAAAATATTGAACAAAATGTTGTGCTACATGACTGCTTTATTTACATTTAAACTTTATGACATACAAAATTACAAGTGGATCGTCCTTGTTGTCTCCAAGTGTAATCTGGGTAAAGCTTGTCACCAGCCGTCCACCAACGTCATCACTTGACAACAGATGGCAACGGACTAAATTAACTTGAGTGGAGCTACATGGAGCGGCAAAGTGAAAAGAATGGAAAAAAGAGGGCAACGAAAAGCCAAAAACTGGACGTATATGTAGTCTTGGAGATGAACAGGACTTTTTTGTTGGCAGCCCAGCGAAGGAGCCGGACTAGTTACAGGTAGCAACTCTGATCTTATTACAATGTGTGAGTTAACTGTAGACTGACCATAAATTTTATCAGCCCAGCAGCCTAGCTTACATCTCCTTTTCTCTCTGTCGGTGGTACAGCGGTGATGTCTGAAGGCTGAGTTATAGTCGCGGTTTTAACAGTTCGGGTTGAGCGCGTTTTTGAGCCAACACAGAAAGAAGTATGGCGTTTATAGTTGAGGTTCACATTGGAGCCGCCTGGAAGAGCATCTTCCAGATCG
>NW_015113476.1:310053-322324 GCF_001443285.1 Poecilia latipinna | reverse complement strand
AGTGCTGCTGCCACACGCTGCGCAAGCTGGGGGGGGATTTATGCTTTCGCATCCACCTGAATTAGTTGCGACCCTGCCTAGCTTCAGCAGTTGCTAGCTGCTCCAGGCTCCGAGTTGAAATTAATAAAGTTCAGCATGATCCGATCGCTCTCCGTGGTTCTGAACTGAATTGAATTTGTGTTCATCATTAGTGACCAGTAGCCTGATGTTTCTGTTCTCTTGGTTTGTTGTACTTCATGTCAGATGGATTTCAGAATGACAGAGTCGTTCTGTGTGGTGGTGAAACTTGTAAGCTACGCTGTTGCGGGCATGTCTATGTTGTAAAGTTAAATTATCATGAGCTTTGTTATAGGGCCCGGTCATTAGCCCCGCCAACCCGGCCCGACGCTGACTTGTTCCGCCACTGGTTAGGTTGTCTTGTTTTTAAAGTTGTGTTCTAGTCAAAATTTCTTGGTTTGAATTAGTTATTTATGTTTATGCATTGTTTGTCTTTGTCTCATCTCCCACCCCTTCTCGTTTGTGTAGGCTAGCCTTTGTGTATAAATTCCCCTCTGTGTTTATGGTGAGAGGTCAGTTTTTGGTTTGCTATCCTTAGTTTGGTATGCCTTAGATGATTTCTTTTGGGGCCATTTTGCTACATTTTTTATATTTGTTGTTGAAAGCCTTTTAAGAATTTTTGAAAAAATAAATACAAAATATTTTTTTTTTATATATGCCTTTGTCCTTGTTACTGGTTGGACCGTAACATTCTGCCCCATAAAGAAAAGTACAAATTTGACGTCAACTTTTTGAAAAATTAGTTACATTTACATTAGTAATTTTAGGCTGCATTAATCACAAAAAATATAGCAACATTCTGGAGGAACTGATTTATTTTTGTCCACTGCACAGCTATGCGCTACATACTGTTGATCTAACATGGAAACATACCAGTAAAATACACTTAAGTCATGCGGTTGTAATTTGTCAAAATGTGAAAAAGTTCTGGCAGTACAAATACTTTCGTAAGACTCTGCAAAACAGAACAGTCCAATCTTACTCTGTATCTCAAGCCAAGAAACAAATCTGCAGCTCTTTTGAGTCATGTCAATGTGACCTCTGTGATTAATCCACCTCGCAGAAATAGAGGAGCAAGAGTCAGTTGTCTCTGCGGGGTGTCATGATAATTTAGGGGGCCGCAGTGCTTCTGGGCTGACAGCTTGATGTGGAGATCACCCCAGAAATCCTGTTTAATTGACACCATTACCCCCAAGGTGTGTCAGCTTTCTGACACGTGTGTGAGCTCACATGTGTTTCTCTTGCCGCAAATAGTAAATTTATGATTCATGTTTTTAAAGCATTGTACACCTCAGTAATCCTCTCTTTAACAGCTGCTAGTCCCAGCTGAGCCACAGTAGGTGTCGTGTCAGTGGGTAATGGGGGGAGGTTTGCAATGAACCTTTTTATGATTGACTCAGAGACCAATATACTTTCACTAGACAGTCCGCAGGTCGTTTCCTCCCTCTGGGTTTGTTCTCCTAGCCCTGACGTTGAACCTGCGCATTAAAGTCACCCGCTGTTTAAACATTTGGACTGCATACCCCAAGCCCCAAGCGGCTGTTCACGGGCATCGCCTGGCCACAGATGGCTCTCCTTCTTCCTGAAATGTGCTGGCATGAGGAGTTTGAAGGTTACCACCAGGTCTTCCTCTCTGGTTTCCTCTTCAATTGCTGTCGTTAACACTTGGAGACCTTTTGATACTTGAGCCATTCATATCCTCATGTGAGGAGATTTTATCTTGGGCCAAATTTTACCAGGATCACCACTGTTAACCCAGTAATTCTGTGTCTTCCGTTGAAGGGCAGGCTCTTTGTCTCTTCATCAAAGAACAGAAATGACAAGAGAGCATTTAGAGTTCACTATTTTGCTACAGAGGATGCTCTCCCTCCTCTTTCCACGAACTTGAGGTAAACAATCAGAGGGTAAAACAATGTGTAGGAGTTTGTCCAAAAGACTGATGCTTGTAAATTGACAGAGGTTTTTCTAGCGATGACTACAATCAAGGCTTGATGTGCCGGGTCAGGAGGATGAGGAAGCTGCTGTTATAGCAAAGAAGGAAGAATCTACATCTGAAATAGCTCATCCAAAATGCACCATGTGTCTGCTTACGATCCACAGTATTCAAGCAAAAGTAGTCCCCTGCAGTCTTTTCACATTTACAATCCAAAACTTTGGGATTTATTGGGTAAACCATCCAGTATTAATGCGTAATCGTAAAGTGGAAGATAACTTCCACTCTGTTCAAAAACACTTTGCTTATCCCATAGGAAAATGAAATGTCATTACTCATATCATCCAAGTCCAAAGAGTTGTTGTGGATGGTGAAGCTGTAGACAGCAATAGGCCTGCTGTCACAATAACACATTTTACTGGACAATAAATTGTCCAAGAAATTATATTGTTGATAATATTGTCGTTTTGAGACCATTCTCAATATCATGACACTCCATTCTTAATATCAGGACACTCCACAGTGGAACTGAAGATATTTTGAATTTCCAAAATAAAACAAGACAGCCAAAAACAGAAACCAGACCATACATAAAATGGATTATGTCAACAAAATTGCCTTTTAAAAAATATTAATTATCACAACAGAAATTGTCAATCTCATTTTCATTTATCATGGCATTCATTGATTCATTGATTAATGGCTCTTTGCGACAGGCTTTGGCAGGAATGGTATCCAGTAGCAGTCTGAGGCTTCTGACTAAAGACTGTTGCTATTTGTCAGTTTGGAAAAGTAGCTGAAGCTTAATCAGGTAAGATTGAGAGTATTTGTGAATATATGTCACACTTTGCCAAAGATTTGAACTATTTAAGTATTTAAGTTTGAACTTTGACTATGCCATCCTTACACACGAATATGGCTTGTTCTAAACAGCGCTATCTCATTTCTGGCAGCAGGCTTAGTGGTTGTTCGGCTGGATGGTTTACTCCTGCCCCAGTCTCAAGTCTTTCAACAGCTTTTCTTCCAGTTTCGGAGGATCATGGGGGTTTTCCCACCTGATTGACCAGTAGACTTGGTTTGTTTGGGGACCAAAATTTGAACATTTTAAGATGTATATTTATTGTTTTCAACAAATTATCAACAAAGCAGCAGGATAGTTATCAGGCTATATTTACATGCAAAATGTTGATCAGTCTTTCAAGACTGATCACCCTACACTGATCAGTGTAGGTTGACTCTTACAACACTGGTATCTTTTACATCATCTTCATCTGTTGATGAATCCAAGCAAAATCACAGCTGCAAACAGGTTCCTTCATTCATAAATCCTGTCAAGTCCAGCTCGATTACAAGATCAATCAATCAATCCAATGTGCTGGTAGATTTTGCATTTAACTTAAAAAAGGCTGCCATATTTTATAAAAAGTCTTACTTCTATTCTGCATCCAATAGGTTATTTTTTCTAGTGTCACACAGCTATTAATCTCACAAAGCCACATTTTAATTGGGAGGGGGGAGTCTGATTTCCATTTTGTTGTAATACATTTCTTAGCAATTGCCAAAAGGACTTCTGTAAGTTTCTTGTCATAGTCTGTCTTTAATTTGGAATTTGTAAAGTTCCCCAATAGACAAATCTCCAGGTCTATTGGAATCATGATGCCATGAATGTCTGATAACGTTTCACAAACCCCCTTCCAAAAACCCTGCAATTTAGAGCAATGCCAGGTGGTATGGAGGAATGTTCCTTCCTCCATACCACATATAATAAAACAAAGAGGAGATATCTTGGAATTATATTTATGTAATTTTTGTGGGGTGACATATAACTGATGTAAAAAATTTAATTGTACTAGTCTAAATTGAGTAATTAATTCATTTTAATGTATCTTACATAAATTGTATTACTTCACATGTATCAAGTTTTTCATTTTACTCACTAGTTTGTCACCACATTCAGTTCTGTGTCAACTCCATCAGATGGACTTTTTGTTGTTTTTTGTTTTAAATATTTTTTTTTGTTTCTTGAGAAGCATTTGTCTGTAAAATGAGTAAAAATATCACTAATAGGGTATTTTAAAAATCATTTTATATTTACTTTTTGTCAGATGGTGATGACAAAGTTCTGGGTCAGGTCGATTAGAAATGTAATTTTTTTTAAAATGTTGCAACTGGGAGCCTGCACCTTAGCATCTTTACTTTTCCAAAACATTATTTGCCATATTTGCATACATGAGGTTGAGAAATAATAATAAAAAAAAATATGGGAAAATTAAAACCCATTCTGTGCCTATTCTCAAAAATCACTGCATAACAAATACATAGATGGAGGGAGAGGGGGGAACAGGAAAAGCAGAAAAAATAAATAAATATAAAAAAAATAAAATATTCAGCTCGGCCATAGGCCGTTGAGAATATGAAAATATCAAGGTGTATCAACTCACATGTGCACCAGATGGTAAGCCTACCAGTTAGCCTACTGGTAAGCTACAGCAATTCTGACAGGCAGGGAAAGAACAGGACTACAGAGTTGGAGCAAAGCTGCCACCACCTGAGACCTACACCAGTGGAACCACTCATATGTTCAAGGAAAGGCCCCCAGGTCCTAACATATCTGGGTACATTTTTATTGAGAGTGTATCATATTTGTCCGAGATGTAAACAAGAAACCGTGTTATTCAGCCAGCACTTAAAAGAGGGAAGTGAGGCAGACTTCCACTCTATAAGAATGACGCGTTTAGCCACAAACGTCCCAAATAAATAATGGCAGTACCAGAACTGATGTCCAAGGGTAGCATTTGGGTGTCCACATCTGCTGTAAACACTTGAAAGATTTGGGGATATTTTACTTTACTGTGCTTTAGAATAGTGCAGGCGATGTACCACTTTTAAACTGGATTAGCTGCAGTCTAGCGTTAATAGAGCAGTCCTTTATTCATATCAGAGTGCGATCCCAAAGTGCAGCAGAAATTGTAACTCCCAGATCTTTGGACTATGAACCTGTGACACCAACTTTTCAGATCACTTAGTTTCACCTTCAACAGGGTGTTGGCTTCCCAGAGTTGACCACAGGAGGCCTCCAGGGCCAAGATTCGGCCATCAGCAGACGACATGGCTTCATCAATGTTGTTGACTCGGCTCTCTATTTCCTGTTGTTTTTGCACGGCATTGAGGGAAACTTCAATAGCGTCGAGTCAACCCTCCATTGACTTCTTCAGGCCATCAATGAAATCAAAATGTTTGGCAACTTGCACCTCCTGGGCAGTAACAGCAGCTAAAATAGCTTTGTTGCTAGCTCCGAAGCTCGGCTGAGCTGTCTCCTTCTATGCATTGTCCTTCTTCCTCATTTTGAAAAATAAAGAGTAAAAAAGTAATCTCACTCTCTTGAAGTGAAACAAGATTGAATAAAAGACCAAGTGAATTGCACTAAAAAATTAAATTTGAGGCGATATCACAGAACTTCACAGAAAAATCTAAATTTGAGGAGATATCACAGAACCTCACAGAAAAGCATCTACTCCATTGCATTGCTCTAGCGCCCCTCCAATGATCCAGATTAATTGAAAAACCTGTTCACCTACTCGCCTGTGGTGGCGCTGTTCCAAGAGCTGGAAAAGGAAACGATACAATAAACCTCTGAAGAAGACCAGTGCAACTTCCTTCTTCACAAAATGTAAAGAAAAATGGAATACCGTCAGATTTTAGTGGTTGTAGAACTTCTCTTTTGTCTGTAGTAAATAAAACTAAAATAAAAATAAAACTTGTGCAATTCTTTTGGCTCTATTGTCCCAGAATGCCCTAGCAGTCCACTTCCTGCTTTTGGAGCGGCCTCTGGTCCACTTGCATCTACATACGTCTTTGAACCGAAGTGAGACCTGGGTTTTTAGGTGGAGTAGAGTTCGATTGCACAGTCTCACCAAACAAACCAGGCTTTCTGGACAAACACACTGGAGTTTGATTAAAACGGACCAAATAGAGCTGGTGTGAAAGCACCTTACTTGTAATTTTTCTTCCATTTTACTGTTTTGTTTAGGTCTATCACATAAAATCTCAACACAGTAGAATAAGGTTTGCAGTTTTAATTTGATAAAATGTAAAACAAAAGAAAAAAGTTCAGAGTAAGACTACTTTTCAAGGCACTGTTTTTTGTAACTCAAGCTCAGTTGATTACTCATTAATGATATTTGCCTGTAAAATGCACACACTGTAGCTGAGACTAAATAAGTCTCTAACTGTGCCGCTGTACTACAGATGGCTGAACACCTGCCATCGAATTAGTAAATTAGGGGGAAAAAAAGGATCAAATCTAGCAGGCCTAGACTTGTCTGCATCGTTTTCTGATGGCCCTTGAGAAATGCAGCAGATATTCATCTAGTGTGGAAGCTGTATGAGCACCGGAGGAACATATTGCTACTAAGATTGTGTTGGTATTGCCAGTGGAGTCACGTCTGTCTTCTTTTTTTTTCTTTTTGTATTCCGAGAGCTGTGAAATGGGGACCAGTACTGATCAAGCCAACCATAAGCTAGCTCCATGCGGGGAACTCCATTACAGTGCGCAGAGCCCATACTGGCTCCAAAAGGAACCAGAGGGGGGGATTTGATTTGTTTTGGTCAATAAGTGGTGAAAATGGCTCGAGATGCCCCCCTCCTCTTCCTTTTTCTCTACACAGTGGCTGATTTATAATCCTGCCTGTCTCCAGTTTCCTGCCGCTGTGTTAAAGTGGGAGGTGGGGCTATTAAACGGATGGTGTAGCATTGCATCTCTGTCACTGTCGGCACGGAGCCCCCAGGTTGAGGGTTGATGCTAGCTACTATTTGCATAGAGCTTTTCTTCTTCAGTGCAAACTGTTTTAAGTCGAACATTAGAGCCTTTAGATAAAAGAGACAGCAAAACACAAGCACAGGATTGATCAAAGCAGCGTGAGCTTCAGTGGATCAAAGGAACATTGTTCCCCAGGCCCCATTACATTACCACTATTATTTCTGTAAACCTTTTTACTAGGTGTGCACTGATTGCAGTTTTCTGGCCGATATCTGATTATCAATCTTTTAAAAGCCTGACTGCTGATTCTGAGTCAGTGAGGCTGACTCAGAATCATCTGAAATGTTGCTAACTATAGCAAGAAAGTCTCTGAGTTAGCAACAGTGAGGTGAGTATTGTTAACTGCAAATGTGCAGACATGACCTGGTGGGCGGGAACAGTCAAACTTTTCTCATGGGAGACCAGAGACAAAGACAGCTGATTTTTAGTCCTTTGTTGAGGTAGATAAGATCAGAGGATAAGATCAGCTTCAGATGTAAACATCAGCCAATAATAATCTCCCAAAATTAAGGCAATTGACTGATCGATAAATCGGTGCACTCCTAGTTTTTACTGTTGCTATATGTTTCAGTCATTCATGTCACCGATGTGGGGTTTACCTGCTTTAGCTACGCATCGCACCACATGTTATGTTTGACTTGAGTATGACCTACTTTCTGGTGTGCTAAATACTTACCTCATTCAAACTAAGTATTATGCTTGCTAACTAAGCAAGTAATTTCAAACTAAATATTTTGCTTGCTAGCTAAATAGTTAGTTTCAAGCCAAATATTCACCTTTGTAACTTTATATGTAGCTTGCTACATAAATATTTAATTTTAAAATAAATATTTAGCATAATAACTAAATATTAAGTTGTAAAAAAATATTTAGCTCTATGACTAAATATTTTATTTGATATTTTAGCTTGCTAACTAAATATTTGACTTTATAATAATATTTGGCTTTCTGAGCTAAATATTTTTTAATAACTAGATTTTTAGTGTGAAATGGTGAAAATTAAATAAATAATAACATGGAGAAAATATATCTTTGGCTAAATAACCCAAATTGGTGTTGATTTTTGATTGTGTAACTTTACAAACGATGCCCCAGAGTGGAGCATCTTCAGATCCAACCCATAAAAATCCCAAATTCAAATGACATTTTTTTTTTTTTTGCAATTTTACTTAGCCATTTTGTCTCTGGCATAAACTAGGTGAAATTTGCTGTTATTTCTTCTGGTTTAATTTTGTTCCTCACGGTACCACCTCAAAGAAAAGCCCAGTTCTAAGCGATGTGGTTCCAGTTGAACTCTGTATAGGCAGATCTGGTATTATCTTCCATGTTGGGCGAATCCTCTTCTGTCTGGTCAGAGCCAAAATGCAGGGCACAGCAACTTCACAGCCATCATCATTAGAGCTGTGGGGCTGTGGACCCTGATGGCCGTCCCTGCACTGCTGCTGCTGCACATTCAGGAAACCCTTGCAGGACTCCAGGGTGTGAACACATGAACTGATTCAGATGGATGAATTCATAACTTCCATTTCTTGCTTTAAAGCAGAGTGTAAAACACAAGAACCTCTGCAGCAAAGAGCCACAGCAAGCACATTAGGTGTGCTGTCCTCTGTGTACCCCGCTGAAACCATTAAAGGAGGCTAATTGGAAAGTTTTCCCCAATTTGTCTTCATTCTGAAGGCAGGAAGAGACGGCGCTGTTTACAAGTTGCAATATTGAGAGTGGGGACAGTCCCAGGGGTGACTGCCAGTGGTGGCAGTTTTGGGTGGGGGTGGGCTTTGTAGAATCAATGCTGTTGGAATGAGCATTGATTCTACTCCTAATTTTCTTCTAAGATTTCAGATAGCCCAGAAAAGACTTTGCTCAGTGGATGCTAGAAGGTCAAGTGGCAAATCTGTATGCAGATTATAGCAAAAGAGAGATTTATTACGCACACTTATCAAGAAAGAGGCAAACCATGTATTTGAAAATCAATACAAGGTTATAACAAGGCTCATTAATCAAGTTTATTTATTTTCACAGTCCTGGTAAAAAGCTCTCAGTGGTCATCTTTTACGAATTACATGTTATTTTTACTGGGCCAGTATGGATTTCTAGCCACCCAAATGAACTCTTTTAGAGCCTGGAGTCATTGTTCTCTGCTTTGCCTCTGGTTTCGGGTATCATGTCCCCTCCTCCTCTACATGTACTCTTTCCCAATCAATACATTTTCACAATAATATAACTTCATGTGCCCATGAGAGCTTGTGGTAAATTTACCAGCATACTACAGGTTGGAATTAAATCGGTGCATTTCCTGATTGTCCTGTCTTCTGTTAGCCTTGTTAAATGATGTCAGGGCTATAAACAGTACATTTTGTTGCAGTTGCACACATTTGATTTTGGGCCATTTACCCAGCGTTTCTCTCCAGATGGTTCACAATTTATGTTTTCATCTCAGTCTGATTGGGGGGATGGTGGGGTTGCAAAGTTTAACATTACTGATTCTCATTAGCTCAGTGACTGTGCTCAGCTTTTACCTGATGACAATCAATACTCATACTGCATCAAATCAATTCCCTTTATGGAGTGGAGGCTGGAGACCACAGTACTAATTTGTGTGTTGGAATCTACCCAAAATCTAATTTCTGATCATGAGTTTCAGCCAAAAAAATTAACAATCAGTTTTTCAAGTCATTAGATTATATTGTTGTGAATTATTCTTAGTGTTCATGTTGCAGTCTTTTTACTGTGCAAAGATGTGATATGCTACTTTTCTGTCTCACATGTACGCTGACACCAATCTGTCTTTGCTCAGACAAATGGCTTCACCAATAATGGGAATCTAATTTAGTTTCCTTCTGATCTACGGAGGCTTGGAAATGTCAAATCGAAACAGGGGTTATTTGGGAGAGAAATAGTACAAAACCTTAAAGGATCAAAATAATACAAAACTAGAAAAATATTAAATATAAATAAGTCACCACGAGCCACAGTATTGTTTTTCAAGCATTTTACAAGTCTTTTGTCCTAATTTTGGCCCATGAAGTCCAAAAAGACAAATATTTCCTGTAGTTGGTTCGTATTGAAGCCGGTCTGCATTCACACCAGAAGCAAACTGCACCAGAATTTGTTTGGAAGCGGACTGAGGCCAATTCCAAAAGTGGTCTGGGTCTGATTGTTCACACTGGTACAAAAGGTCTGGACTAAAGGTGGAAATAAACTGGCAGGGGTGAATAGACCCTAATACAATAAATTCTAAAGGTGTATAGGGTAAATTAATATTTTGACTTTCCCTCCCAGCCAGCATGTGTATTTAATTATTTTTAAGACAAAATAACTTGTTTTGAGGACATTAACAGTAAGTTTATAGGGTTAAAGTGGAATGGTAAACGGTGTCCTCAGAACACCATGTGATGTAATTTCATTCCAATTAAAAAAGGTAAACATAATTTTATTTATATAGCACATTTTCAGCAACAAGGCAATACAAAATGCTTAGCAAGTGAAACTGAGACTGAATATGAGTAGAAAAGTAAGACTTTCAGCTCCTTCTGTTCGCTTTTGCTGTTTTACAAACCCACTGTGTGGCTAGCATTATTGAAAAATAATGTAGTTTTTTAAATAAAATTTTTTATTGTGTCTAGTGCTCATAGTACTACAGAGAGGTTTTCATTTCTAGGTTGGGTGCCGGTTTGATATGCCTCCTATAGATGACCTTTCTCATGACTCCCTCCTCCTTCACCATGGAAGTCATCGTGTCATTAACTCATGTTGAAGCTGAAAACTTTGCTATTCCTCAGTCTTCCACAGATGACATAGCCAATTTCTGGCTTCTGTTGACTGTTTTTTTTAATAGTCCCTGACTTTTAAAATGGAAAATATGCAATTATTTTGTGCAACAAGAGTGAAAACAATTGAAAAATAAATGTGTTATGTTATTAAAAACAGATTGAAGCATGCTGTCCAAGAAGATGGTCTTTTTCCTGTGATACTAGCACATTCATTCATAGTCTATACTGATCCAGTTCTTATCCTTATAATTTATTTTTCAAAATGTAAAACAAAAAACACATCACTATAACCTCCCACTATAACTCCACCACTTCCAGCCTGATTGTCCAATATTACAATGTATCTCTGTCCTCTGAATTTCAATCAGTCCTCTCAATAAACTCATTTGGGATTAGCAGCTGCTTACTTGATGACTGCCGACAAGTGCTGATTGACTATCAGAGCTGCGCACTGAGGTGTACCCATGCTAAAGTACAGCTCATCCGCCATTGTTCCATCATCAGCCACAGCTGAGCAACATGCATTATGGATGAAACTTGCCCTCTCTGTGCACAACACGTGAACCGCCGAAAAGCTCGGAGATGAAAGCAAGAAACGTCAGACGGCGGAGAGTCTGCCTTGCACTGACCGCGGTTCCTGCTGCGACCGCAGCGTGAGGTGGAATCACAGATCAATCACAAGGCTTCGTTAATGGTCCGAACAGCACAGATGGATTCTGCTCGGCCCGTTACCAGCTTCACAAAAGAACATCACTGCTCAATCTTTTAAGCTCTTATGTCTTTGCAAGACCTTCCATCTGTTTTTGTATGAACGAAGACGGACAGCCAACTGATGTGTAAATATGAAGGCGCTGCAGCCTGTTTGAGTTGGCTTTTATCAGATAAAGGATGTAGACAGGAATGTAGGTTTAAAAGGAGTGAAAATTGCAGAGAAACTAGTCAAATTTGAAATAATTTTAGTGCTTCCTGTTTTAGAGGTGACGAAGCGTATTTACAAAACATTTTGTTGTGTTGCAGACAATTTTGTTGGAAAATCTGCTGTTAAATGTTCTCTCCATGCTCTCCCAAGTCCAAAACAGAGCAATTCCTAAACCTCCCTTTAATAGAGTCTTTCAGGGAGGCACAGGAAGAGGAACAAATGGCTCTATTCAGTGGCGTCCAAAATGCTAATGCCTCCAGCCCTTTATAACATTTACACGTTTATAAGGGTTCCCATGTCACGACATGGACTGGTCCACCCCTAATGGTGGCTGTGGCCGGGGACAGCACGAAAAGGGCCAGGCGTGACAGAATATGAGAAATATGACGAGATGGGAGGTTTCCCCTGGAGACAGAACATCTGAATCTGCTTTTCCTTACCAAAGGTTCTCACTGCAAAAGTACAAAACCTTTCCAAGTATTTTTGGTCTAGTTTCTAGTGAAAACATACGAGTACACATGAAATAAGACAAAACTAACTTACAGCTAACTTGAGCAAGACTAGGGGCTTGTTTTTGGTCAATAAGATAAAAAGTAAGACTTCCTCTGGCAGATTAATTCACTTATAACAGGACAATTTTCCCTTGTCACAAGTGAACAAATATGCCAGTAGCATTGGAACTTTTTCATCACTACTAAGCCATTATTAACTTAAAATATTCACTTATATCAGTGATTCTTGAGAAGCGGGACCAAACAGATCCTATGGATAAA
>NW_015113476.1:279849-306257 GCF_001443285.1 Poecilia latipinna | reverse complement strand
AGTATACTAGAATGTTTCCACTAGAAACTTGACCAAAAATTTGGTGTGTGAGAAATGAGATTTTTTTTGTCTTTGTTGTTTCTTCAGTCACTGAAGTTTGTATTTTGAACATTTTCTTAGCCCCGGTGTTCGAGCTAATACCACTGAATGTTCTTCTGCATGGACTTTGCTTACTGGTTTAATAAGAAAATTAGGCAGCAATGCAACTGATAACAGTTTCAGTGGTTGGGCATACCGTTATAGCAAATTCCAGTAACGCAATAAGTTCCTAAATTGAAGAAGTTTTCTGGAGTCAAACACATGAAGGGCCAGGCAGAGCTTAGTGATTGCTTGGGAAAGTAATTATGCCTTATCTCCATGGCTGCTGGAAAGCAGTTTACAGACCTGTGGCTCCAGCTCTTTTTGAATTGAGACTACGTCAAATGCTCCCAAGGTGTTTCTTGTGTGACTCAGCCAAGTCGTTGAACAGTTCCAGTGCGGTATCGACCTGTTGGACTGATTAGATCAGAGTCCATCAAAGTTTTCTGCTAACTTCTAATTCCATTTACAATACCATACAGGTTATTCCCTGATTCAAAGCGGATTGATGTTAGTGAACTGCTTTAGGTAATACTATTGATGTTTGAGTTCTAACTATGCCATAAACAAAGGCTGCTTATTACAACTGCACACCTTACTTTATTATGATTTTACGTGCTCGATGAACACAAAATAGTACATAGTGGCAAGGGCGCTGCCAGAAATCTTAGGCCCCCTGACAAAAAATTTGTTTGGGCCCTCCGTGCAGCTGCTGTTACAATTTCTTGAGTCTATTTGACCTATAAAAAGTGTCGCAATTTTAAAGGCTTGCATCTGCCTTGCTTTCTTGGATTCAAAACTAATAATTAGCACAATATTTATTGCTTATGAATTTAACATCCAACAGTCCATAGCCAGTATGCAAGTAGCTTGCTTAAATTTTTTTCTATTAGTTTTAGATTACTGAAATGTCTCTCCCCATGACCAACAGTCAAAAGCAAAGTGCAACTACACATAAAGCAATCCAGACTTTTAAAAATGCTATGTAGTTGCATGTTATTCAAGCTGCAGTACATAACTTTAATAAAAAATATGCTTTCTCCATATTTGTTAAAGCTGTCACCATGTTGTAGCAGTTTGTTATGAGACAGATAATCTGTGAAAACAATCAATCTCCTCCATCTCCTTCCTGAATTACTATTACTGGTTAAAGTAATGCACCATTCTGACCAAAACAACCAATCAGAACTAGTAGGACGCTCTTAGCACTGTCAATCATCTTCATTTACTCACTGCTAAATGTGCTAATGGGGAGAAACAACTTATCATTTACAAGAAACTGCTTATCTGCCGTCATTGGTAGCTATGCTAACTAAACTTAGCATTCACAGTTTGGATCTGCACAGCTCTGTGCTATGCTAGCTGCAGCACGGCACAAATCGAGGAGGAGGAAGGATGAGCAGCTCCACATGAGATTGTGATTGACAGCACCAAAATTCTCCTGCCTCTGACTGGTGGTTTCTAGCACTGGGAGAAAGCAGAGGAAATAGATTTTTCACAGATTACCTCTGATACTATACTGTCACAACATAATGACAGTTTTAAAAAAATATGTGAAAAAAAAATTACATAAAAGTGACATACTGAAAATACAATATGATTAATTTTGTGTTTGACAGGACCCTGAATTTTTTATTTTATGTCTATGAACAAAATATAAATAATTAAATTGTGGAGGGCCCCCTGCTGGTGAGGGCCCCTAGAATCGTCATCACTTTTCACCCCTTTACCGCCCCTACATAGTGGAAATTAAAATGTGTGGCAGTTTTAAAAGTTTTTGACAATTTCACATATGCCAGTTTTATCCATCTTCCCATCAGTTCTTATTAGCTTCCCTGCTGAAGACAACCATCCCTTCAGCATGGAGATTGTGTTTAGGGTGTTAGATTTTCTTTTAACATAGGAGTTTGAATGAAAATAATAATAATAAAAAGTTTAATTTTGATCTCATCTGACCAAAACACCTTCTTTCCTGTTTGCAGTGTATTCATCTGGACTTGTGACAAACAAAGGACAAGTTTTTCCTTTCATTCTGAACGCCAAACTTGGGAATCACACGAATAAACCTTATAAACCATCCCACTTGAGTTTGGGATCTTTACCACTTCTTCAGAGTTCCCATGGTCCTCTAGATTGCTTTTTGAAAAATATCAGCATTCTTAGATAATGGATGATGGATATTCAAGCTTTTTAACCAAATCATCATTTCAACAACGTTCTCTTTGACCTTCCTGCTGTGTTTTTTATCTTCATGATGCTGTGTTTTTCCCTAATCCTCTAACGGTCTTCTGATGCCTTTGGGGATTAAATGCCCACCACACTTTTAAGATTTTTCTGTGTAAAGCTATTTAGAAAATGATTCATTCATTTCCTTCTACTCCACAATTTTTCACTACTGTTAGTTTTGCAACTTAAAATCATTGAAGCCTAAAGTTGCAACATGACACAAAAATACCTTGGTAAGATATAATTTTGAAATTATTTTTTTAAATGTTTCTGGCATAGAGAGTCACACCAAAACCAAATGAGTGTTAAATTATTCCTCTTTATCACAGTTTTATAAAACTCTGATGATGAGTTTGACGGTGTGGATCAGATTTCTCCCTACCACATTGAAAGGCTTCTATTCAGGATTAAATATTTGTGCACTCTGGGGTGAATGAAAGCTCAACAATTGTGCCAAAGGAAATCGCTTTACCCATTATGCGGCTTTGCAAAGTGAGTCATCTTTTTCTTTTTTCTGTCTACCCCCTTTTTGTTGCAGTTCTGTTCTTTTATCGCTTAAGTTTGCTGTCACGTTTTGTTTCCAAACCAAAAAGCAGAAGCACTGCTTTTAAAACCATCAAAGTAACATATTGAGACGAAGGTTGCTGCTGGTTTCCCAGTAAACACCTGCTCTTCGCTTCGGTTTCTTTTGCCTTTTGTGGGCAAAACAAAGTTGCTTGATGAGTCACTGGTTGACTCTTGTATCCAACCAATGCATGGAGTTTGTAGATCAGCTGAGCTCTGTTGTGTTCTGGAAACTGCCAAACCAACCCATAATGTGGGTGTTTCTGCAGCAGTAATCGATGGCAGAGTCCACTGCTACAGATGGCACACCAGCATTAATGATTTATATCTTTATTTCCTCCCCTTGCCCTGTCCTGTTGGAGGTTCGATTTTATGATTAAGCAAATTGGATTTGATCCCACTCAGCGCGGAGCGCAGCAACAGCAGCTAAATGATGCTGCTCCATCAGCACTTTAATAACCCACTCTCCACCTGAGGAGGCCCAGCTCTCTTTTGCTCCAAGCACTCAGGGCCTCTTGAGAACTGAATGAACTCCCCCCCCCTCTTAACCTCTCTTGCTCATTTGGAAACATCCAGCTTTTGACTGTTATTTCTTAGCGTTCTACAGCCTAAAATGTTGAGCAACATGCACCAGTGAATGCTAAGTGAATGCTTTGCAAGCGTAACACTATGCAGGGTCGAAATTGTGAAAACGAGGAGCCGGAATGAACATTCAGAAAACGGAACTGGGACATTGATGTTGCCAGGATATGTGACGAATGTTATTGATTGCTCTGGACAGATGACTGTAACAGCCTCCAACAAAGCTCAATGTGACTGAATCAGATTATGAAGCTGCAACATGTGACTAAAAGTGTAATTGCTATGTTTTGGGACAATTTTAATAGCATAATTCCCACACACTTTATTGTTCTGCATAGATTTTTTATTTATTTATTTTTTTGTTGGTTTTTTTATTTTAAGAACAATCTTGAAGTCTCTAAAGAACACTTAAAAAACCAAAAGTACTCTTTTTGTACAACTTTTTCATTGCATAAAGTTTATATATATAAAACTTTGTGCAATATATATAACTTAACTTTTTCATTGCTTCCAAATTCTAATTCTAACAGCAGATATATGAAATTGTTGAAGTGGAGGGGTCTGGAATTAGAATAAAGTTTAGTTTTGAATGAAACAAAGAGCTTATATTAGCGAGATACTAAACACAAGATGACACAAAACATGATCACAAGAAGGAAGTCAGACATATTTAACAATATTTCCTGGATAACTAAGAATTCCTGTTTTGTTGTTGTCACAAGTAAAGTAAAAGTTTCTCAAAGGTCAAATATGTTTTTAAAATCTGTGATCAGTATAGGATATTAAAGTCATGCTTTTTTCAATCTAAGCTAAGCCTAAATCTCAAGCGTTGTTTTAAAAAAGCTTGAAGACTGAAGAAAAAATAACTGTGAATAGCCCTTTACTTCAGTGCTGATAAGAAGTAGACACAAACTTTAGCATCAGTAGCACCTAACTGTTAGCCAATTGTAACCAGTTGTTGTCAGGCAGAACAACCAGACTTTGTTAGTCTGTTCGGTCCACACAGTGGGACAGTGAAAGTCCAACTTCCTGTTTTTTCCTTCATAATAAAAGTCTCAGAAATATTTAGTTTAAAACACTCACATTCATATGTATGTAAACATACTGTAACTTAGACTCAGCAAAGTCCACATGAAGAAGAAGGTGGTACATTTTTGTACATTAAAATAAATTTGTGCATCCACACAACAGGATGCAGCACCACTGAAAACACGGTAGCAGATATTCCAAACCAATCGGCAGCGCTGTCATACGAGCCCAACACCTGTACGACACCGTTTGTTATTGGCCAGAGTGAGGCGCATGCCAGATGGAGAGAGAAATGGAGCTACTACATTATCATTTCAAAAATGTTGTGGCTCACATGAACACGCAGAAAGATGTACCCACTCTGGGTCCTGGTTTCAAAAATAATCATCTTTATGTTTTCCAAAATACAGAATCTGTGTGGTCACACAGTCTAAATGACAAAAATCCTTTTGTGGGTAGCTACACCTGAAATTATTTCGGTGTGGACAGGGACTTATGGTGTAGACTTGGTTTCATTTGGGGATCAAAATTGAAACATTTGTTACATTTTCAGCTGCTGCAGTTTGCTTTTACTGTGTCCAATGATCCAAACCCTTTGAAAAGCTTGCTCCCCTCCTCACCTGTGGGGACGCTGCATCAAAAACTACTGTAGGAAAATACATGAAAACCTCTGAAGAAGATGAAAATGAAATGTAGCAGTTGTAGGATTTTCCTTTTGTCATTGTCAAAAGGCTATGACCCATTTCACCTCTGGCGAATTTGTTTTGGTTGTATTTACCCAGAATACCATGCGCTATAGTCTGTTTCCTGGTTCTGGAGCGGTCTCCAGTCCGTATGGCGTTCACATATGAATTCAAACCATACCAGAGTTTACTTCAACCAAACCAAAACTTTGGTTTTTAGGTGGACCAGAGTTCATTTTTCTCATCCGCATCAGAGTTCCATCCTGCATTCACATCTCTTTAAATGAACCAGACTTTCCAGGCAAACAAATTGACATTTGATTAAAGCGACTTAGTAGGGCTGATCAGAATGCAGCCTTTGTGTATTTTATCATAAACGCTCTCAGCATCGGGACAGAGCATCACAAAGCAGATTGTGTCATCTCCCAGACTTTTCTTCACAATGTCTGTGAGCTTTAGTGAATCAGCCACTGTAGACATACATCTGGTGCGGGGATTAAGGACAACTGTATAGATTCATTTTTGCTTTGCAGAGCATAACTGAATGACTCTTGATGTTTCCAAGTCTTGCATCCAAACAGTATTGAGCAATTTTACACACTGACATTTCAATGATAATTATGATTTGATAAATTGTTCTGCTTTTCATCACACTCCTTCTAATTAGTGGGTAGAGGACTCTTATTACAGTGGCTATCTAGTGAATTATTGTGATGATATGACAATAAGTGGAAGATTAATTTGCTTCAGTGTGACTTTAGTTCAGCAAACAGCTGCCCTCCACCTACTCAGAAACAAGTCAAATGATCATCTGTCTGCAGACGAAGCGTTTGATGTTACCCTGACAAAGGCACACACTCCATAAGTCCTTTCACTGGATTTTTTTTTATCTCCCCCAACCCCCACCCTGCCTGCTTTTAAGTGATGAAAAAAATGACTTTCAGGGTGTGCCTTGTTTTGCAGTTCAAAACAGACATTTGTTTCATTTGTTCAAGCTCCCTTTCATGTGGCAGAAACTCTTGAGAGCCTTGAGTTCTTGATCTGGCATCCAGCTTTATTTTACTGGAGACACCCATGATGAAATCAGAGGACACCCATGGTCCTCTGATTTCATCTTCTGTGTGTAGGTCGCATTCATTCTACTGTACATTTACAGTTAAAAACTAAACATGCACTAGAATATTCTGGATAATTTTATACAAATGATAAGTTTGTTGCTTTCATATATTAAGATATCATCGGTGTTACGTGTCATCTTGTCTTGTTAGTCAAATGTGTCGAATCAAAATAAAACGCTCCCACTTTTTTCAGTCTGATTGTTTTTGTATTTTTAAAATCAAAATTACAGATTTTTTTTAAACTACTTTAGAAATATTTGCAATATTTTTCTCCATTAAATCCCTTCCAATATATACATAATCCACAAACAAAACAATGTGGGGAATTTGAGGGAAATTTGGCAATTGTGGAATCACAAAAAAAGGAAAGGACTGTTCATTAGTAATAATCCTTTGATGCATTTTTTTTTGTTAGTTTAAATCTACTTCACACTGGTGTAACAAGGAGACAGTTTTCCCCTCCAAGTCACCAGGTGCTGTGTTATGCACGGCTTTAAATTTTCCAGGCAGTGATGTTATTTATGACACTGTCTGTGTCATTCACTAGCATGTAGGAAAATGTCACTTCCTCAACAAGCCCTCCAAGGTGCAGTGAATAATTTAAAATGATTTTAGCTTTAATAAGTCATTACTGCCCCAGGATCTCAAACATATGTCATTTTCTAGAAGACATGGAGTATAAATGATCCAATCAAACCCTGAGAACTAATAACTCTGCTGTTGCTGTGGTCCTGGGCCCACACACGCAGTGAAGAGCTCTTTTTATGCGCTTGCTGAATGGGCATGACGATGAGGTTTGAAAAGTTATGCAGCCAGCCTTTTGACAAGTTTGTCTTGATAAAAAAACACACTGACACATACACATTCACCCATCTTTTAATTTGTCTCAAATATTGTGCTTGCCTCTCCATTTCTATCCCGGGATGTCCAAGTGAGATGAAGCCCACCATGGTTTTTCCACAGCAGGATTAGTGGTGTGCTGCAGCAGACTGATGCGCCTCAGTGGGCTTGAAGGGCTGACCCTGAGATGAGGCACCCAGCAAGACACTCCTTAAAAGGTTGTTAGATACATGTGGCTTATTATGACATCTCCCACTCAGCCTTTTCAGTTAACTATAGACTGGAAAAAAGACAGTTTTCTGAAAATAATGAATCCCAATTGTTGCTGTTGTTATGGAGGTGAAAACATGTCTGGTGCTTTAGATTCCTTTATGAACCTTTAAATAACGGTCATGGAGCAGTATTATGTGTTTTCCAGCCATATAGTGTAGTTTTATAGGACAATCAAGTAAGTATTACCTTCAGTTGTTATATAAATCAAATATGACTTAAAGGAGAAGTAAATTGACTTATTTGAGTTTCACATCATGTTATTCCCTCATCAAAAACATACCTGGAACATGCCTTGATTCTTTCATGCACATTTGAGAACAAACGGCTCCCCCACTCAGCTCCTTCAGACTAGCCAGCAGCCATTAGCAAACACCTGGTGGAACTGCTGAGCTCATTATAGGATCTACTTCTCAGAGCACCACTGGTAAAATCATTGTTAAAGGATTAATAGAGGAGCCATGTTGGGATGACTTCCTGAAAGTGGAGTTTCAGAAAGAGGAGGAAGACAAATTGCACAGCTGAATGGTTGTCATTCAGCTGTGCAAAAACATACCTCCAGGTATATGGAATGACATTATAAAATGAAGTAAAACAAAAAAAATTGATTTCACATAGTTCTGTCCCTTTAAATTACAGCTAAAAATGACTACATTTTTGGAAAGATCAACCTTCACTTGTGTGTTCCTCAGTGGAGATCTGAGCACACTGTATTGGTGCGTGTGTGCGTAGCCCTCCAGCCATTTGGAAGGTGTGTGTCTAGGGTGTATCTTAGAGCAGAGCCAAGCACCAAGCCTGGTTACCATGCCGACACACCTCACAGGGAGTCACCACGTTTGTCTTAATGAATTAATTTTCAAGCTCATGTTTGCCTCTATATTCTCCATCAGCTGTGTACACACACTTAATGGTGATGGACTGCTGTTAGTGACCTGGGGGAAATGCTTTATTGATTCTGGGTGGGTGGGGTACGGGGCAGATTATTACATTTTCTTCTTAGCTGATGCTTCTTATGAACTTATCCATAGGATAGGAGGGAGGAAAGATGAAGTGCCAGTTTACTTGAATACTTGAGAATTTAGACATTTCTTTTTACCAGTCAGCTGATACGTTGAAATTTCAGACTTTTTCCAGCATTCTCGTGTTCTCTATGTACAGGAATACACAAAGAGCACATTTAGTGTTTGCTAAATGTGTTTATTCACTTCCCTGAGGTGTTGTACACACAACATACAACACCCAGGGAGACGGAGCAGACGGTGTTGTGCTCATTGTGTTCAGTTGGTGTGCTAATCGGGACCAGGGATCCCCCGATCACTGCCACAATTGCTGAGCTCACCATCTGTGGTGCTCTGACGGCCGGCAGCCTCGCTGAGCGAGCAGCAGAACCGTCTGGCCCAACTTTACCTCAGTCCTCACATGTACTTACAACCCTACTGTCAGTCTGCAGACGCTTCGTAACAATATTCATTACAATTTTGTCACTCTGCAAACACAAACATTATTGTATTTTATTGTGGTCTTGTGCAATAGACCAGCAGAAAGTATTATACATTTTTAAATGGAAGGAAAATGATACAATCATATAATCATAACAGAATAAATACTTTAGAAGTGTTTGTAGCTTAGGGTTTTCTTCCATAATTGCTCTGTTGGTCCATCCATCTTCCTGTCATCTGTGCTGAGGAAAGCAACCTCACAGCATGTTGTTACCACCATGTTGAGGATGGTATGTCCATGCCAGAATGATTTACAGTGTAGATATGTGCCAGATGTATAATTTGTGTGTAGAAAGTTTAATTTGGTTTCCTCTGAATGGGATGCCTTCATCTACATATTTATAAGCATATCTCCAAATATTATGTCTTTGTTTTAAAAATGGTTTTCCAATAATCAGAGATGCACTGATATAAAATTTGGGCCATATCCGATATTTATATTTCTGTTCTGATACCCGATATTTATCGATATTGCTTATATTATATTTCTATTACTCCTCCCTTTCAACACCATTAAAAACCATTCTGCTGACATTGCATGATCACATTCACATAACCAAACAAATACGACATGACCAACTATCTTCCTACTCCCTGTAATGAAAAGCAAACGTAAACGACAACAGGATGGAAATAAACAAGCTATTGGTAAAGGACCGATACCAATAAATAAAAAATTGAGCAGCAAGTTCATCAGGGGATAAGATCAGTACACAGAAAAAAAGAATAAGAGATTGTACAATAAGGCAAGTTTTAGGGGAGCACTGACTGCAGTTTTCTGGCTGGTCACCAATTATGATCTTTATAAATCCTGACCTGCTCATTTTGATTTTGGCTAATGCAGTTTTTTTCTAAATTGTTGGTAAATATAGCAAGAAAGTTGCTGAGTTGGTAATAGTGAGGTGAGTATTCTTAACTGCAAATGTGCAGACATGACCTGGTGGCCAGGGCTAACAGTCAAATCTCTCTCAGAGGGGAGCAGTGACATGTTTAGTCACCTGACTCTGGTGCAGGACAATTACAAACACAACACAAGCAAAGGTAAGTCTGAAGTTTATTTTCGACCAGCAGCTGGGACAGGCAACAGGCAGGAGGTGAGGACCCGTCGGGGATTCACTCTGGCGGGAAAAGGTGAGTTACAGACACGTCGTCTGAATGGGAGCTCAACGTGCAACGGAGAAGAGGCAGATCTTACTGTTGGTGGAGATGAGGTGGTCCTGGGGGGGAACTGGTATATCCACTGAGATTGAGAGACCGTTGGAGGGTGGACAGGAAGGCGGACAACTAGTGGTAGAAGCAGACAACCTCTCAAAAGAAGAGATGAGACCAGGGTCCAAAATAAAAGAAAGGGGAATCCAGAACCGATGTTCCGGTCCATACCCCTCCCAGTCCACCAGATATTGACGGCCACGCCCACGAGGGCGGACCGCAAGAATGCGCTGGACAGAAAAGGCAGGATGGCCACCCACTAACCAGGAGGGAGGAGGGGGTTCCGGTGGAGGGCACAAGGGACTGGAACAAACAGGCTTGATCTGAGAAACATGAAAAACCGGGTGAACCCGGAGGTGAGAAGGGAGTTTGAGGCGCACTGTAGAGGGGCTAATGACCGAAATGATGGTAAAAGGGCCAAGGAACCTAGGAGAGAGTTTCTTAGAGGTGGACTTAAGGGGAAAATCCTTTGAAGAGAGCCAAACCTTTTGACCAGGGGTGTACTGGGGAGCTGGCATACGTCGTCTGTCTGCTATCCTTTTATTCTGAAAGGAGGTACGTTGCAGGGCAGCTTTAGTTTGCCCCCACACTCTCTGACACCTTCTGAGGTGGGTTTTAACAGAAAGGGTGGCTGATTCTGGAAAAGAGGATGGTAGGAGAGGTGGCTGGTAGCCAATAGAGGCCTGTGGTGGCCGAGATATGTGTGTTGTGTGCATAACACAACACACATATCTGGTGCTCCAAGAACCAGGATTTGATGCACAAACACAACGCAGGGTATTTTCCAACTCTTGATTCAGCCTCTCACATTGTCCATTGGTTTGGGGGTGGAAGCCAGAAGATAGACAGGGCTTGGCCCCTAGTGCAGAGCAAAAATCCTTCCACACTTGGGAGACAAACTGAAGCCCCCTATCAGAGACAATCTCAGATGGGATGCCGTGCAGGCGGAAGACGTGCTGCAAAACAAGTCCGACTGTCTCAGGGGCAGAAGGAAGCTTGGGCAATGCCACTAGGAGGCATGCCTTGGAAAACCTGTCAATGATTGTGAGAATGACCAATTTATTATGGGAGGGAGGAAGACCAGTTATGAAGTCCAGGGCAATGTGAGACTATGGACGCGAGGGAACTACAAGAGGCCGAAGCAGGCCAGCAGGAGAACGGTAGGACGATTTACCCCTAGCACAGATGTTGCAGGCCCTAATATATTCCTGTACATCCTTGTTGAGGGATGGCCACCAGAAATAACGGCGGAGAAGTCCAATGGTGCGACTAACCCCAGAATGACAAGAAAACCTTGATGAGTGACCCCAATGGATCACCTGAGACCGCACAGAAACGGGGACAAAGATTTGATTGGGGGGACCTCCTCCAGGGTCCGGTTCATCTACTTGGGCTGCTTTAATGAAACTCTCCAGCTCCCATGTGATGGAGCCGACCGTACAGGTGGGCGGGAGGATACTCTTGGAGGAGTCGTCCACGCTGTCAGGGGAATGCTGTCTGGAGAGGGCGTCTGGTTTAGAATTTTTGGACCCGGGGCGGTATGTGATTGTCAGGTTGAAACGGGAAAAGAACAGCGTCCAGCGGGCCTGTCTAGGGTTCAGGCGCTTAGCAGACTGCAGGTAGGCTAAGTTTTTATGGTCTGTCCAGACCAGGATGGGCTGCTCTGTGCCTTCAAGCCAGTGTCGCCATTCCTCCAAAGCCAATTTGATGGCTAGGAGCTCCTTGTCGCCAATGTTATAATTGCGTTCGGGAGGAGTGAAACGTTTAGAGAAAAAGGCGCATGGGTGAAGCTTATTATCGAGGTGAGAATGTTGTGACAGGACAGCCCCTACCCCGGTGTCGGATGCATCCACCTCTAATACAAACTGAGTAGATGGGTCTGGGTGAATCAGAATGGGTGCATTAACAAACCTCTTCTTGAGCTCTGAGAAGGCCCGGTCAGCTTCTTGGGTCCAGGAAAAAGGTCTCTTGATAGAGGTAAGAGCCGTGAGGGGGGCAGCCACCAAACTGAAGCCTCTGATGAACCGCCTGTAGAAGTTCGAGAAACCTAGGAAGCGCTGCAGCTGCTTCCTGGAAGTTGGAACTGGCCACTCCTGGACAGCCTGAATCTTCTCAGGGCTGGGCCTCACCTGTCCTCCCTCAAACACAAAACCCAGAAAGGTCAAGGATGGTTTATGAAACTCACATTTCTCTGCTTTCACAAACAGGTTGTTCTCCAGTAAACGTTGAAGAACCTTCCTTACGTGGGTCCGGTGTTCGGTGAGACTGTTGGAGAAGATTAGAATGTCATCCAAATAGACAAACACAAAAACATTCAAGTAATCCCGAAGGACATCATTTACTAGGGCCTGGAAAACTGCTGGAGCGTTGCAAAGTCCAAAAGGCATAACCAAGTATTCAAAATGTCCGATGTGGGTCTTGAAAGCAGTTTTCCATTCGTCTCCCTCTCTTATTCGCACTAAGTGGTAAGCATTGCGCAGATCTAATTTGGAGAAAATGGTGGCCCTTTGGACTGACTCAAAGGATGAAGAGATGAGAGGGAGAGAGTATTTGTTCTTGACGGTAATTTGATTAAGCCCCCGATAATCAATGCAGGGACGGAGTGACTTGTCTTTCTTTTGGACAAAGAAAAACTGCAGCAGATGGCTTAAGTTTAGCACTTATCTCTTGGAGCTGCTGGGACAGTTCAGAAAGGTTCTGAGTTAGCTCTGACTGCTGCTGCTGTATAGCTTGGAGCGCGTTGTTATGGAGACCTACAAGAACTCCCTGGTCCGTTAATGCATTTCGTAATTGAGCTGCAGAGTCAACTTGGCCAGATGGTTCTGACATGTTTGGTCACCTGACTCTGGTGCAGGTCAATTACAAACGCAACACAAGGAAAGGTAAGTCTGAAGTTTATTTTCGACCAGCAGCTGGGACAGACAGGTGAACGGACGGCAACAGGCAGGAGGTGAGGACCCGTCGGGGATTCGCTCTGGTGGGAAAAGGTGAGTTACGGACACGTCGTCTGAATGGGAGCTCAACGTGCAAAGGAAAAGAGGCAGATCTTACTGTTGGTGGAGATGAGGTGGTCCTGGAGGGGGAACTGATATATCCACTGAGATTGAGAGACCGTTGGAGGGTGGACAGGCAGGCGAGCGCGTTGATCCGGGAGCGATCCAGCAGCGAAGGTGGGCAGATAGGACGGAGCCAGGCAGGAGATGGGAAACGGCTATCAGCATGAGCTGATGGGAACCGGGCGGGAAACAGAACCAGAAAAGGGTTTTCTCGGACCAGGAATGAGGACTCACTGGATACGTAGAACAATCTGGCATCTGCCACCAGAATCCAGCTCCTATTTAACCGCTCCTCCTGATAGGATGATGAGCTCCAGCTGGCTACACCTGTCTGACACACCCTGCAGGAGAGAAGGTAGGAGACACACACACTCACAGCACTCAGCTCAGTGGATATGACAAGCAGAAGAGGACAGGGGCTGATTTTTAGGCTTTTGCTAAAGTAGATAAGATCAGGAGAAAAGATCAGCTTCACATGTCAGCATCGGCCGATCACAGATCTGACAAAATAAAGAAAATCAAAGCTGATAAATGGGCTGGACAATGAATCTGTGCAAAGCTGTGAGAGCTTGGTGGGGCCAGCTGCACATTGTTTAAGGAGCCCAGAGCCTACAAATAAGGATGATGTAAACTGGTGTGACTTGTGTGTCGCAAAAAAAATTGTTTCCGTTGCAGTTTTGCAAAATACACTAATTTTGATGCGGCTGAATTTTTTTTATCAAAATAATTTTTGAAATTGGAGTGTTTCCATTACGCTAATTTATTTTCAGAATTTCAATTTTATGGTCAATAGAAATGCAACTAATGATGCAAAAGTGGGATAAATGTGACATGACAATTCAGAAAACTATCAGATATGTTAGTCAGTCTGCTGTGAAAACGTTGGATATAGGTTGCATCTGCCTGCCTAACAGCCTAATTGTTGTCTGGTCTACAGACAACGAGAACAAAAAGAGAAGTTCTCTTTTTGCCCAGCTGATTAGTTTAGGTTTTTGTAGTAGCATAAGAATAATGGGTTGATGTGAAGCTTTGAACATTGCTTGTAACCTAATCCTGCATGTGACATGACATGATGTTTCGGAGTGCTGCAGAATGCTGCAACCCTGTGAAACTTTTAAAATCTCCGCGATAAGAATAAAGATAGGGGCACCTGTTACCATGGTAACTCCAAGTAAAACCGCACAGAAAACCACAGTGGTTTTCATATTGATTCAGAATGCAGAATGAAAACTTTGATATCAGTCAAAGGCAGGTTGCCCAGCTTCTATCTTCCCAGTGCCAGGTTAGAGGCTTATTGACCGTTTTTTTTGACAGACTGACTAACAGATGAGTTTTTCAGTGAAATGGGCCGCGAGCCCAAAGTTCAATTAAAAGCCCCGCTCTGCATGAGAGCAGCATATTTGCCAAACTGGGAGAAAAGTGTAAATCAGTCTTCATGCTTCCTCAGCAACCTGCTTGTCCTTGGGGAGTATTGATGGCTCCGCCTCAACTCATTTTTTAAACACACCCATCAAAGCTGCTACATTTATCTTATCCTGACAGGTTGAGGGGGATTTTTATGCAGCACGAGTGCTTTGGAAACACATGGCTTCATTTTAACGAGCTAGCAAGGCTGAAAGCTGCACGTGAAAACCACCTGCCTTTTTTTTTTCTTTCTGTCCAAGCAGCAGGAAAGCAACCTGGCTTAACTCGAAGCATGCTTTTGTTTTCTCATTCAGCTTTCTCTTGCTTAACTGACTCAGCAGGTCAACAGAGCATTAGTCTAATTCCATGCTCGCAATACGACTGCAGACTTTCATTTTGTAGTGGTCAGATAAGGTTGTGTGAATCCTGCTGATGGAAGATAAGAGACATGTCATAAATTAAGACTCTTGTGGGAAACCGTGAATTTCCTGATATTATATTGTCACCTTCCTAAAATAATGGTCTAAGTAATTTTTTTGCCAAAAGAGATTTTGTCAAAAAAAGTCACCCCTTTTTTTTGGACAAAAGAGGATATAGACAAAAGCAATCACTATTGGCAATAAATAACCATTATTTATTGTGTCCAAAACAAATGTGCGCCAAACTTTGTCGCTATTCTGCTAATGTTGAAAAGTGTGCCAGTTTGACGCTATGAAACTTACTGGAAATTTTCCTGCGCTGTAAACAACTGTCCTCCACTGAGAAGAGAGAAGTGCCAAGCCAAATGAGATAGCTGTTGATGTTATCTCAACATTTAGAAATGTGACCATCACGGACTGAACGGCGTCCTTGACTTCCTTCCTTAGATTGCTAAAACTACAGGAACACTACAATTCTAAAAAGAGCAGAAAATTGGTGTCATTGTTCACAACTTCTTCTGTTCGCTAATTGACCCACTACAAATTGACCAGAGACAGTTCAAGTTAAGGGGAGAAATCCCTGAGTGCGCTAGAAGCAGGAACTTTTTTCAAGCGGAATCGCACAGGAAGGCAATGGACAGGATTATGTTTCCATCAAGCAAATTTATTTTCGGATTTCGAATTTGCACAATTTTAAGGTCAATGGAGATACTTTTAGTATGAGGTATGACAAATATCCCCAAATACAGTGAAAGTAGAAACGAGTCCTTCACAGGATGTTGCTGGTTGGTTCCTGGGTGTGAATAAATGTTTGCCTTCTCACCCGCGTTTGTCGTGTCCAGATGGTTTAATCAGCCGGGCTCAAAGTGTGAGAGCAGAAAGGGGAAGAGGCTTTTCCCGGGGCAGTGCCCGGGACAATGTCAGGTTTGTCTGGCCCGAGTGCCAAAACACTAAGCGTCTCGGTACTGGCAGCCCGCTTCGGGACCTACCCATCCCGTCCGGCTTCCAGGGCCGTTCAGCCCCGGAGCACTAAGCAAAGTTCATAAGGCTTCCTTCTGTTTGTGCGGCTATAAAGGAGGCTCCATCCTGTTGTAGCTCAAAGAGGAGCTTATGGGCACGCAGATTCTGGCACTGGCTGTGCAGAGGAGTGAGTGTTCTCAGTTACTGACTCTGGCTGACTGCTTTCATTATAAGAAGATATGCCCCCTCCTCAACAACCCAGCCACCTTCATACCCCCTCATTAGATCCAGATCTGGGCCTTCAGTAGCAACACTTAATTTGTTATCAAGCTATTCGCCTCAATCTCCAGGTGAATAAACATCCATCCGTCAGTCCATTCATCCATCATTCATCCAACATCCATCCAATATATTTGTTCGCCATTCCATCCATCCATCCATCCATCCATCCATCCATCCATCCATCCATCCATCCATCCATCCATCCATCCATCCATCCATCCATCCATCCATCCATCATGCATCCAACATCCATCTGAACATCCATCCATCTATCCATCCAATATGTCTGTCCACCTATCCATCTTCCATCCTACCTCACTCCTTTTTTTAAGAGTAAATGCAATATTTAAAGACCCACTGGAGAAATATCTACATTCATTCATAAAATGCAGCAAAAAAGGACAAAGAAAGCAGAAATCTTGATTTCTGGAAATATATTCACTCTTGACATAGGAAATGTGTAAAAACTCTGAGTAGTGGTGTTCTGTCTCATTAGGACTGTTAGCTTTTTCCGATTCTTCCCCTCTGCCCTCCGTAACCCCCTACCGAGGTAACAACCTTTTCATCTCAGGCTGTAAGTCTGCTCCAAGCAGCCGTGCTTTGGTTGCTGTTTTTCCACCGTGGTTACGACCCACATCAGCATAATTCAAGCATGACCCTCCTCCCTTCCTTTCATTTTCTGCCTTTTCTCTCCCATTTAAACCCAAGCCTCTGTCCTGAGTCCACATCGTACATCATCCAGCACCGAGGTTTGCCCTCTCGCTCCACCTCCCCCTGCATGTCGTGGGAGAGATTCCTCCCCCCAGTCCTTTTCTTTTACGTTTGAAAACTAGCATCAACAGCACAAGCCCTCACTCCACAATGTCAGTTGTTCTAGGCCAGGTAACAGACATAGTTCCCTTTCTGATGTAGACCAATCAGGAGATTGGAGCAAACTTCTTAAAACATTTGAACATTTTCTTGCATTGAGAAAGGGGGAGAATAAAACAAAAGGTCATCTAACAAAGTGCAGGGTTAATGCTGGCTGACGGTCTTAAGCAATTTGATGCGAGTCTCCAGCAGCATTAGCAGAGAATTAAGCAGATTGTCAGTAGCTGACAGAACAAATTTGCAGCAGGAGCAAGACTCAACAGATTCCCAGTCAGCAGGGAATCTGGCTTCCCATCCCAGATTCTCCTTTCCATCGGTTCTGCCAGCCGATTATTGCAAATAAACACTTCGCCGAGCCTACAGGTGCATCAAACATCTTCCATTATGCTAATGTAGGAAGCAGGAGACGGGACTGGTGGTGCAAGATAAAACTCACATTCCTCAACTCTGGTTTGTGCACACTCGCTGAATAGCCCTTAGATCAGCCTTTGTGGGAGTGATTGTCAGCAGCTTAATGAGCTTCTTTGCCAAGCTAAAGGCTTTGGCAACATATGTGACTACAGTGCCTCTTCGCCTCCGTCTCAACCTGCATGATACAACATAAAGCAAGCTCAGCGTTCTTCCTCCCTGTAGACATCAGAACTCCCTTAACTCATCATTTTCCTGTTTACTCTGGATTTGCGCGACCCGGAAAAAGGAATTGTTACTCATCTCATGGGGACCAGGACTGAGAATGAGAAAGTCCGATTTTGTAAGTAACTATTTGCTACATCTGACGATACCTTCTAGGGAATGTTCTGGTTCCTCCAGGTTCACTTCAGCTAACACTAATAATCCTACACTGTCTCAATAGGATTTTATTTAATTTGGAATACAAGGATGCATAAGTAATACTTTCAGTGATATTTTCATTATGTCATTGATTGTAGTTCTTACTGTCACTCTTTCCTCTTAGTGGTTGTCTTTGATTGATTTTAGTTGACCTTAGTGCAACTAAAAAAAAACTGTCTTACAGACATAAATGTTACTTCATATTTTGGAAAAAGACACTGATAGCAGGTATTTTTGATAAAATACCTCCTATAGGACATTTTTGAAATAATTTTTATTTTATTTCAATTTGTCTTTATTTTATTTCACTTTCTTGCTTTCAAAATAAGAAAAACAAAACTTTTCCAAAAGCAAAATGGATATGTTTTCTTTTACATAATATTGTGAAAAATGATGTAAAAAAGAGGCAATTTTCAATATGTTGGAAAAAAGGAAAAACTTTTTGAAATTCATTGCAATTACTCCATTAAAAATGGCAAAATCTGATTAAAACCTTGCTCATGTTATTATGTCTATTTCTAAAAATAGTTGGTCCTTATTTTTTTTGGCCTGTTATTAAGAGTCATTGAGGAAGGTTCAAACATTTGTTGTGGATAAAACAGCAACACTTGCCTCACTTGCACCAGTTATGTTTGGATTCACAGCACAGTTACTTCATATTAATGGTGAATTTCATGCAGATCAAAACTGTCTGCACGAGATCTGCACTGATCAGGGTTCTGGTTTTTTATTTAGACTTTGTTCTGCCATCTCTAATTTTATCTGGTTTTACAGCGACAGTCAACAGTGATCAAATAATTATTACCAACCTTGCCACATTTTATGAGTGGTCATTAACCAATTATATGAGGAGCAGAGGTGATGTCACACTATGTGTTATGAGAGCAGAGTTTTGCTAGTTAAAATACACAGATGACTGTTAAGTTGACATTTTAAGCTGTCTGTGAAGTTCCCCTCAGGCTGCAGGGTTTGTTATGCACATAGGGTTGCCACCTTTCAGAAATTAAAATAAGGGACGCTCCCCACGGTGCGCCACCTTACTCTCATGGGGTGGGATTTCCACTGCAGTGATAGACATTTTTTATGGCGGTGTTTTTTGTTTTTAAAAAGTGATCCTTAGAGCAATCATTCATGCATAGTTGGTTAGAGTACCCCAAAATTGTACTCCAATCAGAGTAGTATACCTTAAACATGCTTAATTAAGCAAGTGTAAAAGGTATTTGGTAAACTACTCAAGTACTGAGTAACTGATCATAACACCTGATTTAATATTCAAAATGTGTCCTCTGACAGCCAAAAGTATAAAAGTTATGTGAACATTCTGGTACTGTAAAGAGTATTACTAAAATATTTATAGAAATAAGGAGTTAGGTTTGGAGGCTGGTTCTAGACCAAATTTACCACAGAGGCCAGGATAGTTGGTGTTTTTCCATGGCGACACTTGAAAAATAATGGGGGGAAAAACCCCAAAACAAAACAGAGCATTATTTCATCATTTGATATAAGTGAGCCAAAGAGCCACTTTTGTCTACAGAGATCTAGGTTGCAGATCCCTGGCAGATGGAAAGGATGATCATATACAGCAGCTAAAAGTGCAGCACTATAATTTTTAATTCGTTGTTAAAGTAAAATTGTGAAGGTTAAAAAAAAGTGATCCACCACTGAGTATTAACATAAGACATTTATTTAGTATAACTTCTTTGGTTCCCCGTTGGCCCTCATCTAGAACCACCCAAGGCTGCAGGTCTGGGTCTGGTGCATTAATAATACATTAAATGACCACTGAACAATGAATTCATAAAATATATCAACATTTCAAAATAAAACCTACAGAAAGCCCTAACAAACCTTTTAAAGTAGGAAATATTTATGTATTTACTGTTAATCTATTTGTATGCCTTGTTCTTTAAATGACCATTTGTATTATTTTGGCTGATATTATTATACATTAAATAAGCAAATAATCAAACCAGTAAAAACACAATAAGTTTACTCATAGCAAAATGTTCTGTACCATATCAGCCTCGGGAGATGATTGAAGGATGAAGAGACGCTGATGTCAAGTGTTTTAGGTTCTGACGGGTCTGCAGTGTTCCTCTCCTGATCCATTCATACAGCAGCACACTGCGCCACAATGGACACATTTTTTTAATTGCCTGTGTTCATCCTCACTAACATTATTCAGCCTAGGATTTGCGTCTTCCCTCACACGTCTGTATCTTTATGAGAGGTTTTACTTCTAAGTTCGGTGAAGAGTCAGGTCGAGGACATTGTAAAAAGACGCGGGTTGATAGCACCTCACTGCGGCTGCGTAGTGTTCGTCTCTAGGCAACCGTAACAACAGCGTCGGTCCGTAGTGTTCTGGGGTCCTGTATAGCTCCCGCCACGACAATTTAGCTGACCTTAATATTTCCTGTGTTTTGTTTTGGTCATTATTGTTACACTTAGTGTGTGATAGGCATGTCTATCGGACATTTATAGAATACGGAACGAATCGCGTCCGTATTCGTTGCGTCCCGTATCGGTTCAATACAGGACGCATCATTTAACAGCCAAACACGGGACGGGTGGCAACCCTATATGTACGTGCAACAAAAACAATGGTGAATAGCATCGTGCTGTGTGTGCTGTTTAACCTGTTCAGTTTAACATAACTTGATATGGAACATTATGTCAGCCAGATTCCCCGCTGTCTGGGATATGAGCATGTGGCTTATGGGAGACAGAAAATTGCTTTCTAAATAAAGTGAAAGCAAATGAAGTGGTAGCTGAGTGTCAAAAGCACATGGTGTTTCAATGACATGCTATAATCACAACGCTATCCAGTGGCCTGGAATGCAAATAGAGCGGATTCAAGGTGTCTTGGTGGTGTCATGTCAATGTGATACTTTAGCTCAATCAACATCTGAAAATACTAAGGGTACATTTAGCCTAAGTAATTAGCACAGTTAGCATAGTAGCTGTAAATACGTATTTTCTCTTAGCATGCTTCCACTGATTAGTTGTTATGGAATAGGTTCAGATTGCGTGTCTCTGAACATCATTGTTTTGTCTAGAGTTAGTGCCCATATATATCTTTTCTAGGAACTAATCATGGATCATCAACAGGGGGCAAGATGGTGAATGCCCTGTGTCACTCCCACACTTTTTGTTTGTTTGTCTTCAGTCTGACCAAGGGTGACATCACAATTCGTACTGAAGAACAACGTATTCCACAGTGTCTGGCTGAAACCAGATTTGGCATTCTGGAGCTTTGCTTGGTCACCCAGTGGAAACGTGACACTGGTTCAACATCATTGAATGGACTATGAATCATGTTGGTAGCAAAGCCTTATGTCAGTTGCCTTGGTTTCCAGTATATTTATTCTAAGATTAATTTGCAGAATTCTCAAATATAAAATTCCAAAGTTTCTTGAAATACTTTTGGTTTTCTTTAAACACAGATTTGCTTTGAGTCTTCATTGATTAAAAAATGAAAGTGTTTAAAAAGATCATTCAACAGAGTCATAAAAGTGAAATGAAAAGCAGTTCGGGCCGTGTCAGGATGATGAATCATCTCCTCCTGAGGGATCAGGGTCACCTTTAAGTCACATTTTCAGCTTTCACAGTCTGCCGCTTTGACCTCAGAAAACCTGAATCTTGACTTGTTTAAAGCAGCAGCACTGTAGAGACACAATAGAGACAGGGCGGATGAGTTCCAGAGCACTCTCTGAACAAATACAGACTGTATCCACATACAGCTAAAGGTCTGTCTGAGCTGAGTTTCCTGCCAGGGCAAATTTACATCAAGGAGGAAAGGGAACTGTTTCATTAATGACTTTAAATAGACTTCCAGGACCGTTGCTTTAGTTTGCTTAATCAAGATTATTTACCAGGATGGTCATCCTTTGAGAATCTGACCTTAACTGACTGTAAGAATCATGTCACTCTACATAGATACGTTTTATTTGAGCCTACATTCTGATGTCTTTGTCTTACATCAAACTGAAATATTCATTAGAATGTAAAATTCTCCAATGCTTTACTTAAAAACTAAACCTTTTAGCCTTAAATTTTTCTATTTGATGTGTTTGAACGCAAGCCGTTAGGCAGCGGAGAGCCACAGGAACTGGGCCACCTATCCGGCAGCCGTGTCAAACAGCTTACCCCGAGTAACATTGTCCAGATGTTCTGCTGCTGCATAGAACAGGATTTTCAAATGATAAATTTTTGGGAACATTTCATTTTATTTCACAGGCTGAAATCCTCACTTTAATTGCGTGTTTGAGACACCAGAAGGGAGTACAACGCCCACTACAGGGATGTCGGAAATTCTCGTTCATTGGTATAAATAAATTGCTTGGAGGGCCAACAGAGATGAGGATTGGGGATATAAGAGCCATTGATCATGTCTTGCTGCGGCACGGTTTTTTCAGGGGTGGTAGAAATGACTGGCATCAGTCAGTCAAAGAGCGAGAGGAGCATGCTGCATTAGTTCACTCAAAATATTATTCCTGTCCTCAAAGTCCAGCTCATGAATTCATCTCTCTGCCTGTCATTGTCCTGAGCAAGAGGCACTCCTGGGAGACTTCAAAGAGAGCAAATGAGAGGGAGAGGCGATGAAAACCTGGGACAAGTGCAGTCCACTTTCTGAAACACCTTCTTTCACCTCTGACTTCAGGATGATCAGAACATCTTTGTGTTGCTTTTCAGACACGGTTCGTACAACCTGTGTGGCTGAGAGCCATTCTCTGTTCTGCTCTGTTCAGCTCTTTACATTGGTTAATTGAACTCATGACTTTGATTGGAAATGATTCAGAAAGAAAATTTTGTCATCTTATTGTTATTTATCCTGCATATTACAGCAGCGCAGTGAAGCAAACTCTAGAAAAGTGACTGAAATGTCTCTTGTGGTTTGAAACCTTTTAAGCTGTTTTTTTGTTTGTCAAACCAGTTCATACCTGTTTTACTGGAACCAGCTGGTGACATGATTGTCCAGTTGCTGCATTGCTCGTACTTAGACCAGGGGCTGCAGGATGGATGCCCCCTTTCACAGGGGACTCTGTTCACCCAGGGTCAGAAAGGTTCTGGATCATTAATTCATTCAGAACATAGGAGCCAGAAATGGTGCAGTCCATCAGTGGATCCCTGTGTGTTTGTGGCCAACTAGCACTTGCTCCCTTCACCTGAGACACTTCCTCTCTTCTCCTGCCTTATATTAGTGGTAGGGTCAAGCTGCATCCTCCATACTGGTCCTGTTTGTCTTTATGTCCAGATCTGCTTTCAGTCTCCTGGCACTCCCCAAAATATGAACAGCATTATAAAGGAATTACATTGAATGAGTCTTTCACAATATTTCCTGTGGAATTTGAAGTGGATGATTTCTAGGTATGCACTATGAAGATAAAGTATTGAAAAACAGCTTTATATCCAGACTTTATGCTCTGCTCTGTCTGTCCATTCCCTTCCTCCATTCATCCATCCATCCTTCCATCCTTTCATGTAATCTGTCCATCTGTCCATCCATCCTTAGTCTGTTCATCCATTCGTCCATCAATCCCTGCATCTGTCCATTCTATTTGTTCATTATTCCATCCGTCCATCTAGCTAATCTGTCTGTCTGTTCCTCCATTCATCTATCACTGAAATATATTTGTGAATGGACCTTTTTCTTGTTTACTGCTGTGGCTTAAATTTCATTCTGGAAAAGTATGAATATTTGGTAAAAAAAAAAATGTGTTGGAAAAAAGACACGCATAACTTTGACATTATGCTTTACTAAGAGATATAAGAGATGTGTTTTGCAGTCCATTAAACTTATCAAGGTTAGAAAAGCATTTCCTTTTAGATTTCAGAGATGAAAACTTTATGCTCCGTCTAAAGGTCCATTCCCTTCCTCCATTCATCCATCCTTCCATCCTTTCATCTAATCTGTCAGATGAAATCTGAAAGAAAACGAAAGCTGAAAGAAGAGAATCAGGCTGATTCTTTGGTTTTACACTCTGCAGCCATTGTTTTCCTCTTTCCAGACTGCCTTTGAAATCTTTAAGTCAACTGAGAAACCGGCCTCTTGAAAACTTTTGTGGTCTTTCTAAACGCACAAGAAGCCATGCAAGTCCTCTCAGAGTTAATCAGTTCAGCTGCTGTTCTAATTGTTCTCCAATAATCAAATGGGAATGAATGTGGAGGCATTCTGGACCATGAGAGGGAAGCGTGGAGTTGCTGTGTACCCGTTGCAGGTCTTTAGTAAAGTGAATATATTAATCCAGCCTGACAAGACGAGGATCTGCTTAATCCTGTTAAGGGTCTGCACATTAAACTACAGTAGGCCCGCACTTTTCTTCCTGTTGTCTTTGTGTGAGAAAGGAGCAGATGGTGCCAAATTAACAGCCTAACCTACTGTAGTGAACTTTGAATGGCTGAGCTCGGACTGCCACCCTATTTCTAAACAACACGATCACAAGTGGAGGGAATTCTCCAGATTTCTTCTCTTGGTGGGAGTACATTGTATTTGACTATATCAGTTTATGTTAGGTGGGTGGTCTTCTCAATTTTGAACAGTATATTTGGATGTTTTCAGTAAAATAAAACACTCATTTAATATACTTTATCATTAGTTTATGAAGTATATTCTTCTTTTTCTTTAGTAAATGCAACAAAGATAACTTTTTACAGGCAAGGTGTTCTAAATACATAATATTTTCCTTTTATTCTGCATCAGCTGTAAGATGACACAGTTTGACAGGCACAAAAATTCTTTAGTATAAACAAGGTGATTCCTATAAAGCTATTAGGCTACATACACAAGCCTGTGTGTGTTTGTTGCGTGTCTGGAAAAACTGGATGTGAAGTCAAATTGAGGTGAAAAGAATTGTCAAAACCTATTCCCCATATAAAATATATTAAATAGATGTTGTGTTTAATAAATATGGAAAAAGCATACTGCCCGTCTCGTTCTCAACCAATGGCTCTTTAAGAATCATTGTGCTGAAGCTAAAACTGCCACTTGAGAAGTTTTGAGTAGAATAGATATACAGACAAAGGGTTTTTTAATCCTAAATGCAAATGGTATATTTGCTTAATATACAATTTTAAGTTTAATTATGGCTCTGTATGCCATTCTTTTAGCAAATGACCTTTTCTTTCATCTGAACACCCAGTTAATGATTAATTGAATTCTAAAGTAGCTGACCATTATTTCATCACAATTAATCCGATTAATCGTTTCAGCCCTACAAAAAACTTACATTTCTCACTGGAGGTAAAGGAATGTAAGGTTAATGGTTCAAAATCAACTTAACTGTTGTTTTTGAACGATTGCCTGTCAATGTAAGTAATGGAAACATTGTTTTCATGGACCAAGGCTCCTCCACACTTGTTCCAGTGTTATCTGAAAATGGTTGTACTTTTGGTCAGGTAGGTAATAGTCGACAGTGTTCTTCAACTGTCAGCCAGAACGAAGACGGTCTTTTCTTGGCCCACATTGCTTTATTGCCCCTCCATCACTGAGCTGGTTGGGCTTCACGCTGGCCTTCCCACAGTGAGCAGCGTTTAACCCCCCACTGCCTCCCTCCATCTCAGGATGGTGTGATGGCTCTAGAGAGAGGCAGGGATTAGGAACAGCCTGTGGTCAGTAAATCAGACATGAGTTGAGTGCTGGGCCTCAATAATAAAGGTCCACTAGGCACCATACCCTCAGAGTTCAATGTACACATTATAGCTCACAGCAGTTTGGTTTTGACCAGGCCTCTCTCTCAGCCAGATGGCCGGGTTGGACCTCAACAAATTATTAGGCAGGAGGAGAACAAATTAAATCACCAGGCCCAGTTTGAACCAACTGTAATCCATCTAAGCCGGTGTTAGGAAGGTAGAAGATTTTGGCCAGGACCATAAGTTAATGAGAATCACTCTCTTGTGAGGATTGAGAGGCCCACTTTGCTTAACCTGGCCAATCTCACCGATAAAGCACAAACCAATTAGACTGAAGGCCTCACCGTTTCCATTTTAATTTGTTTTCAACTACATAAATCACACACTTGTCTGGGAAAGATGAAACAAAGGAACGAATGCCCTGGGCTGCTCTTTGAGATCACTTAAATCTTAAGCATGAACTAAAATCAATGGGTAAGAACTGTGATTAGGTAGGGTTCATTTGGATCACGTGCAGTACCTTTCCAGAGCATTCATTCCTCTTGAGATTTTCCACAAAATCCAATAACTTTCATCTAGTTTTCACTGATTTTATGTGATTGACCAACACCACGTTGTGCATAATTGTGAGATTAAAGCAAAATGTTCTTCATTTTTATTTGGAATGTATTTACATGTATTCAGCTCTCTTCACACAGATACACCAAATTGTAAATCGAGCCACAATATGTATGTCATGTGGTGGAAAATCCACAGTTTTTTAGCATGACTTGAAAATTGATGTTCATATTGATCTAGGTCAGGGGTGGCCAAGTCCAGTCCTCGAGAGCCACCATCCTGCAAGTTTCAGATGCATCCC
>NW_015113476.1:270280-276337 GCF_001443285.1 Poecilia latipinna | reverse complement strand
TGTTTGGTGTTTTTTGTGTCATTCTGCAGCAATCTCACAGTGCCACCAATTGGCCCAGCATACCTGCTACAGCATTTTCTGTGGTGGATGAAAATTTTTTTCCTAGTTTGCAAAGATTGACGTCTCCATGTGGATGAGGCTCCAGGTGTGCAAACTTTACACACCTGGAAAGTTTGCACACTTTACACACTTTACAACTTTGCACTACTTTTTTCCAGTATAACACTTACAATCCCTATTAAATAAATAGAAAAAAAGGTCAAGGGGCAAGGAATCAGCAATTAGTATTTATATATAATTTATTGATATCATGAATCCTTTATTGACATCATGAATCATCATTAGAAATTGGGGAAAATTTTTGTAACAACGATAAATTCCAATTGATGTTTGAAAACTCCAAAACCTGGCAGTACTGACATAATTGTTACTTTTACTATTTTTTCCACAGGTTTTTGCATTTACTGTTTGGGTTAGTGATAAAAATCACTTTTTCATGTAATTGTTGTCCTGAAGAATTATATTCCAAATGGAAAGTTTTTCAAGAGCGTTATTTGTGTTGTGCCATGCAGTCACAGCCATATTGTTATGTAAAAAAGATGGCAAAGAAGCAATAAACATTTTCATACCTTAACTTTTGTCATAATATTATCATAAAATAATGTGAAAAATCTTATGTTCTTACCCACCACCCCTACTAAGAACATGTTTCCAAGACTACTCCAGTGTGTATGATGAACACTTTGGTCAAAGGCCTATTCAGAATCGCTGTAGCCATCAGCACCTACAACAACTCTATGAAAATTGTGGAAAATGAGTTACAACATTTAGCTTCACCCTGGGGGGAATAAAGTATTGAATTGAAACCTGAACACTGTTGTAGGCTGGTAGCTACAGGTCCCTGTTAGCTTAGGAAGGCTCTTGTTGGGTCACGGTTAATACTATTTAGTGTGGATGAGAAGTTCAGAGTGCATGTTCATATAAAAAGAGGCTCAAAGGAGCCAAATGAAGTGTGCTGTTCAGCAGTCGGTTATTCAATTCCAGCTCTTGACCAGGAGGTTGACCTCAGCGCTGCCTATTGATTCTACTGAGGCAGAGGCAAGATTAGACCAGAGCATCAAGAAGATTCCAGTCTCCTAATGTCTCTTAGTTGAATATCTCCACATAAGTGATTCATCATAGCACTCATGCACACCTTCTTTGAGATTATACTGATTTAAAGTTTAGAGTGGCCCTAAAAAGTCCAACCCAAACCGAACCAGTAGGCATTATGTCTGAGCCTGATCTGACCTGGCTAATTACCTTTAATCATAGTCCCGAGGCCAAAGTAAACCTAATATTATTTTAATTATGATTAAATTAAAATTTTTAGCTTTTGGTTAACCTCTTCCAACTCCTTTTAGTCATTTGTTGTAACCGCAGGGTGAGTCATGTGCAAATTTTCTGGGATGTGTGATGCAGTGCACTTGTTACAGTCTGATTAACTTCTACTTAGTTACTTTATTCCCTCAACAAGTTAAACTATCTACTCCTCTAGTTACACTATAATAAATAGATTAACACAACTGTATCGTACATTCTTCTTTGGTTTTCTCTGTGCTGTATGTAGGCTGGACAATAAACCAATAACAGTATTGTGATATATTTAAAATTTAATAATTTAACTGAACTCTGATTCAGAACCGCACAGCATTCTAGTGGATGTAGACAGAGAAAAGGCTTTAGCTGCTCAACCTCTCACAGCCAGCTAAGTAAAGGGAGTGACATCAACTAGCTCACTCACTCTTTGGTTACCTAGCAACAACCTATAGAGTAACTTGTGGGTATCTAGCAACAACCTGTTGAGTAATGTATGGTTACCTAGCAATAACTTGAGTAACTTGTGCAGCAGCAGGTTCAATCAATAATTATCAACATCAACTGATAGGAAATGTCCATCCGTACCATCCAGCTTATACTGTATGTACTTCAGGCTTATTAAATGTGTCACAGAAGATTGAGCCAATCCTGTCTTCAAAGAACTCTCACCTAAATTTCAGGTCAGGCTCAGGCCATAAATCTAAACTCTAATTGGACTCCCTATCTCAGCTGCAATAAGTGTAATTTTTGAACTTTTGCCATTTTAATTGCAGCCCGAAGCCCTTCTAATGGAATTCCAACATCTTCATGACATCATGTTTCTCTGTTCCCCTATAATCACTCTATCCTGTTTTTAGGATAAGCTAGCTATTGTGCTAATTACTCCACTGTAACCCGCTAAGCCAGGTCAGAGCTAATATAAGGAAGAGTAATGAAGGGACACTCCAGAGGTTTCCCAGAGAGATCATCATCCCCAGCGTTCCCATAGCTACCTTCCTGTCCTCCTCTGGTTCAGCAGCCTGGACCTCTCACACTTCTGCTCTGTTAGCTGCTGAATGAAGCGCTGCTGTGTTCTCCCTCTGTCTGACTCCAAACTTCACTTTGCTTTTTATGTCTCCCCTGAGGCAAGCCTGCAGAATCTGCAGTAATAGATAAAATTGTGGCCGCATTCTTGAAGTCATTCAGTCATCATTATCCAAAAACTCCATCTTCAGATGAAAACAACTCAACGATTAAATCAGCCAAGCTTTGATGTTAATGTGGCTTCAGTTTTTCCTCTCTTCGCAGCGAGGCTGAACATCTGCCATGTATTATTAATAAACCCACAAGCTCCTGGTGTTTTAATTTTTATTTCTTTTTATTCTTGCATTAGAAAAGTACTCTATGAAGCTTACCTCAGCAGACAACAAAATATCTAATGGGGGGGGAAAGGCATTTTTATAGAAAAGCAGAACTTGATTGAGTTCACAGTGTGGACGTGTGTCTGGGTGGAAAACGAAAACGTGTGACGCTGAGGAGAGAGCAGTTGTGTTCCCGATCAGGGAGGCGGGGGATTCGTTATGTGTGGGGTTTGCCGGAGCGTGGGTCAGATTCATGGGGGCTTCTCCATCTGTGTTGCCTTCACAGGTACGGCATCTTCAGCCCGTCCCAGAAATGAACTGAGCTCACAGAGGAGAGCGCTGGTTGGTCGGTGAAGTTCTGAAGCCTGCAGTGAAACCATGAGGTCACAACGAAGCTCTGGATTGGCTGGCAGGCTGACGCTGCTGGTGGTCACTTGCCTCCGTGCCTTTCACACAACCACAGCCATCGATATTCCTCTTGAGGGTGAGTTCAGATCAGACAGAAAAATATGGCTTAGTTTGTGATGGTTAATGTCATAAAAGGCATCCCTGTCATTTTAGGTTATATATTAATATGAGGGGTCGCTTAACAGGATATTTTCCATTTTTTTGATCGGCTTTGTTTTTAAACGACAGAAAAATTTGAAGCCCGTTGGTCATTTGAATGGTTATAATTCACACCCTTGACAAGTGCACATGGGTAAACATTATAGATTTTACGCAAAGAGTTAATGGCAGAGGCAATTAAAATCAATTAATAAAAAAAATCCTTTTTGAATATCATCTCATGGTCTCTGAACTAAATGTGTCTTTCTAACCGAGAGCTGACAGCGTGTTGAAGAGTTATGGACCGGACGCTTTGGCGCCTCTTGTTCAGAAGCGCATTACAAACCTTTGCTAGAAATGATGCATTTAATTCATGTCTCCAGTACATACAAACCAGAGAAAACTAAAGAGAATGCAATGTTATGTTAATCCATTTATAGTCTAAACAGAGGAGCCGGCAGTTTATCTTGAGAAAATGAATAAAGGTGCAGAAGTTAATTAGCATGTGCAGTGCGCTGCACAACTAATGCAGACTAAACTTAACTCACCCTGCGGTTTTAACATTATATTCTTATTTATATATAATGTGTGTGTATATGTAAAAATAGTCCGCCTATGTGTTATTCAGCTCTAAATTACTGGAAATTACTCAGCTATATACTGGATAAGTTTATAGCAGAGTTGTTGTTATACATTAATTAGGTTTATCCAAGTAAATTTATTAAGTTGTCATGCTAAACAAATTTTAGCATGACAAATTTTAAAAAAGTACGTTTGACAAACTTAATTCGATTATATGTGACAAATTAACAATTGTTTTTAAGTTGGAGCTCCATTATTTTATTTTTTTTCAGTGTACAAATAAATGCTGTTGCAGTTTTTAAACCCAAATGACTCTGCTCAAACTGTAGGTTCAACAAGTGTAGGCTGACTTTGAGTCAAATTATGTATGATTTCAACCAAAAAAGCAGCTTTTCATTTCATTTCCAACAGAAAAAAACAGACTTTTCATTTGAAAAGTTGTCAAACTATCAACTTGCATTACTCATCGTCCCTCTCCTTTTCTTTATTCTTTTCTTTTCTAATGCAATGCCTGGATTGTAAATTCCGAGCGTGAATAACATCCTTTATGGTCACCTGAGCACCACAGTGGTGACATTGTGATAGAAAACATTATAGAAACTCTGCCAGCTCAGCCTAACTCATTATGAGTGCAATAGATGATGGGAAATGAAGAAAATTTTTTTTTTAACTAGTCAGAATCACATATGAAGAGGATAAAGAAATGCTTTGGGACTGATTTTGCTTTCCATACAGAATTTAACCTCGGATGGGTTAAATAAAGAAGTATTTAGTAATAAATCACCCAACAGAGATCTGTTATGACTGTCATGCATCATGCGGACCGAACACATTCACAGACATTATCATGTTTGAATCAGGTTTTTGCTTCATTCTGTGTCGGATCTGCCTGTCTCTCCCTGTTCCCTTGGAAACGCATCTCAAACACGTCCTTGTAAATTATTCAAATATTTCCTCCTCCAGTCATGAAGCCTTGAGGAAAAAGAACAGTTCTAACAGGTTATCTAAAAAGGCTAATGCATTGTGGGATCACTGTCAGACAATCTCTCTTGATTGTTGTTCTTGTGTGTGTGCCTCAAGCCTTTCGTGTCGAGAGATTACTTATGACAGGCGGAGATTATTCCCAAACCGCTGACTGTTTTTGTTTTGTTTATTTCCCCCTTTGCTGCCATGGATTATGTAGTTTTGGGTCACGTAAACAGTAAGTTCACGCTGCATTACTGTTGTTGGTATTAAAGGGTTCTCGTTTTCCTTCTGCGGCATCTTTACTGACAGTCATGTTCTGAAAGTCATCAGCACCAGTCATTAATCCATAAAACGTTTTTGTCTCTTTAACCCTAATCTCAGTTTATGGGTAAATGTTTCATCAGATTGAGTTGAGCATGTTCCTTTGTTCCTTTCACCGCACCTCATGACACCAAATCACAGAATAAAACCAACAAATTGTGATGATTCTTTCAGTAAAATGTGGATTTTATTGCTTTTTCTTTTTTTTTTTTACATTTTGGGTACACCCATAAATCTGAGTAACATCCTCAAGCAGGCGTGACATATGTTTTAAATGTGTTGCAGGAAATGCACACAGAACACTGAAGTGGACACTAGTGCATCATACAATACACTATCAACTACTGGCCATCCACTGCAAGTGCAAGAAAAAATTTTTTAAATCCAAAACAGGCAAAAAAGCATGCAGACCAACTCAGGGATATCCAGTCCCTCTGTCTAAAGCAGTGCTTCCCAATCCTGGTCCTAAAGGCACACTGACTTGCATGTTTCAGATGTTCCCCTGCTTCAGCACACATAATTTCAATTGATGGCTAATTAACAGGGTCTTGCTGAATTGCAATCATCTGAATGGGGTGTGTTGAAGCAAGGGCATATCTAAAACATGCAGGCGGGGGACCAGGGCCTTGAGGACCAGGGTTGGGAAACACTGGTCTACAGTACAGGACTTCTGCTGATTAAAAAATATTGTGAAATCAAATAAGAAAATAAAAACACTTTTGAAAAAAATCCTAACATAAAGGATCATAAGTCATGCATCAAGAGTTAATTAATTTTAAGTGCAAACAACACCTTGCACATTTACTTTTCGTCCTGGTAAATATGTGAAAAAAGCCTGTAAATGAATGTGTATATTGTAATATGTATATAGAGCAAAATCTGTCTTTGAAAAAGTAGAAAAATCCAATCGATCATTTATTCACTGCTGTTGTTGCGCAACAAC
>NW_015113476.1:265513-266626 GCF_001443285.1 Poecilia latipinna | reverse complement strand
TAACTCATTAATTGAATGTCAACATCTTTTAGATTTTCTTGATGCTAATTATTTTATTAGTAAGGCAGTTTTGCAAGGGTCAGTACAGCTTAATTCAGTAGCCGAAATAATCAAACAAGTAAAATCAATAATCTGGTCTATCTTTCCCTAATGCTGACACTGTGAACTGAAAAAGGAAAACTTTGAGAGAGACGGATGGAGTTTGGCATTTTGAACCCCAGAACTGGCCTGATGATGGAAATGTTGCAGCAGCAGAAGGCTCACAGCGCTGATAGATGAGGGCAGCCGTCCGTGAGGTCACACAGGACTTGGGTGCTGGCAGGAAGAGTACTGACTCAGAGCGGCAGATCTCGGGCCTCAGGGTGACTTCCTCATGCGAGTAGCGGCCCTCAGCTTCTTGTCTTGCAGCTCTGTAGCTCCTTTCTCCTCGTCTCACGATCTTTCTGGTCCTTCGAGATGTAGAAGAGCTGGTCTCATGGAAGGAACACACCAGTTCTTTATCTTTGCCTTTGTTCTTTGCCTTTGTCTTTATCTTCATCTTTGCCTTGGTCTTTGTCTTTGGGGTCCGAACCCAGGTGATGAGAAAAGTGCAATTTGAAGCCACATGTTGCGGGGCTAACGGGTTGGTTTCCATCTGTAGAACAGTCTTCGGCTCTGTGGCTCCGGCTCTTCTTCAGCTGCAGAGTTCTTTGTCCATCTCAATCTTGGCTCGAAGCTGCCTGAAGGATCCAACCAAAGACTCCTCTTTTGCACTCACCTTATAAAGGGTGATCTCATATCCATCACTGTCTTGGAGACATGATGTCTGTTCTATGACCCAGGGTTGCTCAACAGTCCTCTTGTGTCTAACCTTCTCTTAGTAAAGTTGAAGTTCAGCAATAAGGCCTTGGTCACCTCTGCTCTCCTATCAGTTCCTCGTTCCCCCTGACTTTTCACCTACCATCTACCTCCAACACAACATCAGTGACCTTTAGTTACAGTTACACATTTCACCACATTTCAAGTTAATTGTCAAAATCACATTTATAACCTTTTAGTTTCTCTGATTTAGCATTCACTTATATTATAATAACCATTACTTATTAGTTACTCCCATAATCATAATGTGTTATT
>NW_015113476.1:259101-261088 GCF_001443285.1 Poecilia latipinna | reverse complement strand
CACTGCAGAAGTCATAAAATTCAGAAAAATGAACTCGTTAAAGGAATGAGTCATTTATCAACATCCTTGGTGATGAGTCAGTGACTCCCTTTAACAATTCCTGTGAGATAAAAGGAACTGAGGCACTTCTGTTTATAAAAGTTTACTTTTTCCATCTTAGCAAAGTCCTGGGGAACTTTTAAATGGTTACTCATGAATCCATGTTCCCCTGGGGCAACAATATGATGCGACACAGTGGTTCATTTCTCTTAGTCACAACAAGCAAAATGAAGTAACTTTCCATTTAAGTAAAGCAGATGTCTGTTAATTTTCCACTAAATTTCAACATTAAAACAAGTTCATCTCAGCAAGTTACAGAACCGCAATACTGACTGGCACCTCAGGGGTCACCAAATCTCCATAGTAACAGCATTTTAAGGCTTTTGTGAGTCTTTGACACAAGTGAAAATAATTGTGGAGGATGCTATATTTCTATAGGTGCATAACCATGATGCTAGATAACAATGTGCAGCTTTCAGATTCACATCACTCAATAACCTCCCATAGTGACCATCATCTGTAGCATTAAACAGCAGAGTAACTATGCATTAAGCTTAATTAGTTTTTTTAAATGTGGAAACCCCAAGCAGAAAGCCATTAAGCAAAATAAATAAATAAAAACATTTCCAATACACTGGAGAAGACAAGGATCTTCCCTGACCCCTGCACCGTGTAACTGCTGTGGAAAGAATCCATTAAGGGATTAAAGTGAACACTGGCCCACAAACGGAGCTCGTGTAATTAACTCACGCAGTGAGTGTAAGCAGGAACCATCAGCATTCTCAGAGACAAGACAAACTTTTAACAATCTAAGCTTTCAGGACGTCAATTCGCCTCTGCTTCAGTCACAACACACTGACAGGATGACAATAAAATAGAATTATTCTTCCGCAGCATCAGGTATAAAGGTTTTTACAAAACAAGTTTTTATAGGGACAATATTATTTCATCTGGTTTGTGTCATGATGTGGTGGTGGACCCAAATGGAGCAGGCAGTAGATTTACTTTATGTGGATGTTATTTTAATGAACAAAATAAACAAACTAAATCCAAAATCCAGGGAAAACAAGGAAATCCAAAACAATGAAACACGAGGGATAACAACGGTAACAACTGGCAACGTGGTGAGAAGGGTAACAAGCTGGACTGGTGAGTTGTGACTGAAAAAGAGGAGCTTAAGTAGTGGGACAGTGGCCTAAATGAGAAGAGTGATAGCAGTTGAGAGTAATTTGGCACAGGAGCTGGCTGAGAGCTGGGGAGCAGGTGGCACAGGGAAACTAAGGAGATCTGCTGGGAACCCAAACGGGAGGAAACGGGGAACTGAAAAATACTTCTAATACAAAAAACACTAAGAGTAAAGAGAACCTGATGAACTAGGAGAGAAAGATATGAGGGACACCATAACCGAACCTAAATAGAGACAACGCTGATCTAACAATAAAAACTAAGGAACACAGAGCAAGAGAAACTAGAAGATCTAAACAAAGAAATAACCCAACTAGAATTACTAAAGAAATATATATATATCTATATATATGTAGGGTTTGTAAACAGACTCGGACATGGAAGAATAATTGAACCTATGGTGATCAAATTAAGAAATAAACATTACTAGAAACACTGCAGGGAGGCTGAAATAAGAAATAACTAGAAGGATGAAATATAATTAAACTATAGTCATTAAAGAAGACTTTACATGGACTCAGACAAACAAGGACAAAACTTAAGGTAACTAAAGAATAAACCTAATTAGAAACACTATAAACAACTGAAAATAAGGAAAGCAATAATATAATTCTAATTACACTAAATACCTCTAATAATAATATCAACAGGACCATGAAGGGCTAAACTAAAGTGAATTAAAACATGAAGGTAAATAAAATGAAAAGCAAAACAAACCCAAAAACCCAGTGTCCTGACAGATGTCTGATTAAATAATTGTTTA
>NW_015113476.1:185923-254213 GCF_001443285.1 Poecilia latipinna | reverse complement strand
CATCAGTATTAATGCTGTAAATTTGATAACACTAAAAAACTTAAATGGTTTACTTCACAATAATGTAAGAACCTCGATGTCCACTGACAAAACTTGGACTATGCTACATAAACAATACAAGCCCGACCTAAACAAGGTTGACCCACTTAAATGAACACAACATGAACTGAACATGAGTACACTCAGACAAAATCATAGCGAAAAATATGACACAACACCAACAAAGCAAATTTAGACACTCACCAGAATGGAAATGTCTGGAGCAAATTGTAGGTATCTGGGGATGTTGGAGAACGTAATATCAGGACGTCTCATCGCTGATACCCAGGACATTCGTTTTCTAAGCTAGCTTAAATAGTGAAACGAAAGTCCGTTTTCCATCTTTTTACCATTTCAGTCGTGTGATCAGACATTACATTCAATAATGCAGCAAGTTCGTACCATAGCTAAATTATTTTAAATAACTTGGTTTAAAAAAATCTGCGAGAATGTTGTTTTTGTCGGTTATGTTTATGGACCCCAAAGATGGCGCTGATATCCCTCCGTCTACAGCAGTGACGTCGAGAAGGACCTCGCTGCAGCAAATAGAAAGGGGCGGGGACGACCACTGTCAGTCTCTTACCTTATTTGGAAATTGGGCCATTGCAATCCGGAAGTGAAGGGGGCGCTATTTCCTATACTTCCGTTTTTATTTTCTTTTGAAATCTGTTATATATTTTCACCTTTAGGAAGGAGNTAAAGTGATCTCTGGCCTTGGGCAGTCATTTTTTGTTTGTCCAAGTCACAAGAGAACCCTGCCACAGGTGTCATCAGAACTAGTGTGATGATGATTTTGACCAGGCATTCTTTCCCCTGTATGTTAGAAGTAGAAAAAAAAATCAGTAATTTCATTAAATCAGTTGATGCTGGTATTAACTATGAAGTGTGGTTTAAGTGTGGACTTAAGGGAGACAAACTACCTTAAAAGCTATCCATCCATACATTATCTAACACACTTATCCTTGCAGGGTGGTTAAGTGGGCTTCACTTATACAGGTCACCAGTTCATCACAGGGCCCTGAAAGCTAACAATGAACAAAATGTATGAAAGAGAAATGACAAATTAACAAGTGGAATAAATTATGTCTAATTATCTTCAAATAAAAACATATTTAATAAGCACTTTGTAGTATTGGAAACAAACCAGTTTTTGCTGTTAAAAATGTAGCCAGGGGGCTTCCGCTTCCGGTATGCCTGAGTAAAGCAAGTACACCTCTCTGCAGCAAACAGAAAGGGGCGGGGACGGACCACTGTCAGTCTCTTACCTTATTTGGAAATGGGGCCATTCCAATCCGGAAGTGAAGGGGGTGCTATTTCCTATACTTCCTTTTTTATTTTCTTTTGAAATCTGTGACATATTTTCACCTTTAGGAAGGAGTTTCACTCTCAGAATGTATTTGAACTTCTCTCTTTTATTTACTTCACGGCAGCTCACAGTTTTTAGCAAATTCTGTAGCTTTCGGTGTACTTCTAAATCTGCTCCTTAGTCACATCTTTTTGGGCCTGCTACTGCCTCTAGTGGCGTGGGGGTGGTAACACAACCAATATAATTACATTACTAAATCAGAATACCACAAAGTCTTTATTATTTACTATTAATTCTGGCATTACTGGCACCGTAAAAGATAAATTCCCTCACAAAAGAACATACCTTTTCATTTTCTTAAGGAAGTAGAGCTCATTAAATGAGATAAACAAGAACTGAAAGTGATTTCAGTTTCATTTGATGGCCAATCTGTTGAAACTGTGGCAAATTTTAAATACCTCGTCATTCTGAAACCAAAAACAACTCCGTCTCAACTGTTTGCTGAAAGAACATGGAGGATGGCAGGAATACTTTAGCAGGGAGCATCCATCCTCATTTTTCATCAGCTTGGACCTCTGAGCTCATGAAGGCGTTACTGTGTTCCTCTGGCAACTAAGAACATCTATTAGATGTAATTTATTGACAGTGCAATAATTATTCTTAACCAAACTAAATAATATTTACCTATAGCGTGCTAAGTATTTGGCTTTATTCACAAATTCTTGATAATCATATCAATCAATCATATTTTTATTCCAGACACTAAAAAGGTCCATAGAAAAAAGGTAAAAACAAGCAAAATAAGAGAAAAATACAAATAAACATAGCATATTATTCACCGAGTCACAAATAAATTGACACCAATGATTCCATGATCTTGAAGAGAATCTCACAGTACTAAAAGCAAGATTTACTAAAATTGCAATTATATTATTGCATGACGCAGATAATCTACACATGTTATACATAAGATTCCTGAGCACAGCTACACATGTGGAAACGGCATTATGTACAAATATAGGGCTAGCACTACTCCATCTAGGCACTTTGAGTAGTAGCTTCATGCCATCATTGTAGGACACATAAAGTTTCTGCAGGTTACTTTTTTTGTATCGTCGCCACAGATGGGCCATGTAATAATGTGATTCATGAATATGATTTATCGTTTTAGAGTCAAAGGAAAATTTCCTCATTGATAGATTAGTTTCATCTTATTTTTTATATATATATAAGACTCACCAATAAAAAGTCTCAATAATATACATGGCACTGTAAAAACCAAAAAATTAATTTTTGCTTATATCTGTTTAACAACCCTGGTTGTAATAACCTGGATTGTTATTCTTCTGTAATTCATTTGTTTGTTATTGACTTTTGCTCAATTAAATTTCTTACGTATACATTGCAAATGGTATTTTTATTATAGTTGATCATGTCGTTTTTCATGTCTCCTTATTTCTTTTGTTCTTCCTATAATTGATGGAGATATATAGAAATTATTTATAATGTATAAAGGTATTGTTTGTCATTTAATTAGCTCTACATCCTTAAGAAAATAAAAAATGTTGTTTTATAATGCCAGTATTGCCAGAATTAATAGTAAATAATAAAGACTTTGTGGTATTCTGATTTAGTAATGTAATTATATTGGTTGTGTTACCACCCCCACGCCACTAGAGGCAGTAGCAGGCCCGAAAATATTTTTTTTTATTTTTTTTTATTAAATGATAAACAGTATACAAAGACTCGTAGAGGTACAAAGAACATTGCAGCCTAGTTACATAAAAGAATAAACAAGACGTGGGGCTAAAAAATAAAGATAATGACATTAAGGCAAAAGAAATAAAAGGCAAGAGAAATTAAAACAAAAGAAGAGCAGAGATACTTGCGGTTACTTTTTTTTGCATAAACAGACTTCAAAAGTTTCAATGAGGTGAAATACAATTTAAATTGGTTAAGAAAGAAAACAAAACCAGGTTAGAACCTCTCCATTTACAGCAGTGTATATATTTAACAAGCAAAAAAACAATTTTGACCATATCAGATATTTTACTATCAAGACCATCAACATAGTATAAAACATGGCTGATGTTAATCTCAGGAATGTTATCAATTTTAAGGGACAGCCACCTTTTAATATCACCCCATAGTTTAGAGGAAAAGGGACAAGAAAGAAATAGGTGATTAAGTGATTCTTCTGGACATTCACAAAAGGCACAGCATGTTAAATCAAATTTAAATCTTTTATGCAAAAATTTTGCCACTGGGTAAATATAATGCGAGATTAGTCAGGGTCCACTCTTCGGTTATCGATCAGGGCGAAGCCTTCCTTCAGGTATGCGCGTTTGCCTCTGCTCCTGGCTTCCTGAACCAGGGGCCACAGCTTTGCCCGGGCTAGTCTGTCCTCCTTAGAGAAGTCCTCCTTGAAGCTGATGTGCTTTTCTTTGCAGACTTTAGCATCTTTGGATTTCTTCCAGACCTCATCCCGCATGGTTCGCATTCCGAACTGAATGATGACGGCTCTAGGACGGTTGTTATCCGACAAGGAACCAGCTTTTTTTCCCAATCAGTGAACGGTGTCAACTGTGTCATGCAGCCGCTCCACGGAGACAGGAATGATCCTAGTAAGGATCCCGATGATGGATTCCCGAAGGTTTTCATCGTCTTTCTCGGGCAGTCTGGTCACTCTTAGGTTCCAGCGCCTCTTGTACCGAGCATGGTCATCACAGGAAATCCTCAACGCTGTGTTTTCTTTTTTGAGGCGGTCAACTGTAACTTGTAGATCTGATATGGCCTTCTTGTTTGCATCAATGGCAATAGTGTTAGCTTCAACACGTTTATCGATGCTTTTCAGAATTTCAGTCTGGTTGTCGATCTTATTGCTAAGTTCTTCTAACACACGAAGAATGGCGTTAGCTGTGTCATCCTTACATTCAGGCTCATGCAGCTTCATCTTCTTCTTGTTTTTGTTCTTAATAGGCGTGTGATCCCAGTTCACTTTCTGTTCTTTACAAGAAGGCTCAGAAGTGGCCCCGACCATCTCAATTTCTTCAATAATGTCTTCATCACAAGCCTCTAGAAGAGCGGACCGATTGTAATCGTGTTCAGACATGCTAGTTTCCGAACCTTAGCACCGAGACATCAAAAGAACAACAAAAAAACCTAAAAAAGTCACAAAAAATTGTTAGAAGGAAATAAAAAACCTAAAAAAATTTTGACAACGGGGCTAAAGCACCAAAATGAATGATAAATCAAGGCTAAACAGTAACTACAAGCCACAGCCTGCAAAATCAACACCTCTCACTCCGCCATCTTAGGACCTCCTCAGGCCCGAAAAGATGCGACTAAAGAGCGGATTTAGAAGTACACCGAAAGCTACAGAATTAGCTAAAAACTGTGAGCTGCCGTGAAGTAAATAAAAGAGAGAAGTTCAAATACATTCTGAGAGTGAAACTCCTTCCTAAAGGTGACAATATATCACAGATTTCAAAAGAAAATAAAAACGGAAGTATAGGAAATGGCGACCCCTTCACTTCCGGATTGCAATGGCCCCATTTCCAAATAAGGTAAGAAACTGACAGTGGTCCGTCCCCGCCCCTTTCTGTTTGCTGCAGCGAGGTCCTCGAGTAAAGACGCTTGCAGACTGCGCTCTGACTGAAATAACTCTTAATTTGCCTGCTGTAAGAATATAAATCCACCTATATATCCAGAAAACACTATTATAATGACTTCGTCACAGAAGACTACAAGAAGAGAACCGAGGATGGGGAAAGGCGATGATACGAAGATGACACAAAAACAGCTAATGCTAAATGCTAGCTTAGCTCAGAACGACACCGGGAGTGAAATGTTAATGCTAACAGAGCTCCGCAAATTTCGAGAAGAGTCTGGAGTTGCTCAACAAGACATTTTAGAGTCTCAAACTCGGATGGAGGCGTCAATTGGAGAAATAAAAGAGAATTGACACACTGGAGGAGAGACTGAACACAGCGGAAGAGAGAGTAACACAGAGGATCGAGGCATACAGCAAGAAAGGGTGTTGGCTTACTTACTCAAAAAAGATGCCAGATTAACTGCTAAATTGGATGATATAGAGAACAGGATGCGCAGGAACAATATAAGAGTGTATGGGATAAAAGAAGACTCAGAAGGAAAAGAGATGATCCTGTTTATTACAGATTTTTTAAAATCTGCGCTGAAGCTGCCTGAAGGCACGGACATTTGCATTGAGAGAGCTCACAGAGTTACAGCTCCGAAGCCGAAACCAGCAACACCACCGAGATCCATAATAGTTCGCTTTTTGGATTTCAACGTTAAACAGATGGTACTACAGCATGCGTGGAAGCAACGGGACGTGGAGTTTCGGGGGAACAAAGTTTATTTTGACCAGGACTACTCCACCGAAGTGCAGAGAAAAAGAAAACAAGTGCCTTAAGTGACTAAAAACCTGAAGGAGCGCATCATCAAGGCACAATCACCATATCCGGCTCAACTTAGACTGTTTTTGGATAAGGGTGTCAAGACCTTCTCCTCTTTACGGGAGGCCCAATCCACTCTGAAGGAACTCGGGATCCCTGTAGAGGTGGATGAGCGGGACATTTTGGAGAGAGAATTGCTACGCAACAATTGGCAGACCCGGGGGAGACGTGAGAAGGCTGATCCGAGTCTGGACATCAGGGCCATATTAAACTCGGTGGATCAACACAAGGAGGGTTGAGATGGTAATGTTTACCTGGCTCTGCCCCAGTTTAGCCGTTATTGTAACCAAAGGTGGAACATCTAAGAATATAAATAAGGACATGCAGGTATAATATATATTAATATTTCTAGACTATCGGTTGGCGTGTACGCAGTGAGTGCTTTATTTTATTTTATTTTTTTCCTTTTTTAACTGGGCATTTAGCGCAGCAGAATAGGAGACACTGTGTACTCCACCCAGGGAGATCACCCTCCCTGTCCATTTTACATCAGGAGTGTGCTGCCTGTGTTTTCCAAGAGGGCAGCACATGGAATAATTGTAAGTTCTATGAAGATGATCTGATTTCTTGTTCATTTTGTTCATTGTTTCTTGGCGAGTTGATTTTGATTGTTAAATATATTTGCACAGATATCAACATACTATTGAAGGGAAGTAAAATATTTTTTGTTTTCACATAATTATGACGACTTTGAAAATTGTTACAATATTAATGGAGTAAATCACGTTATCAAAAGGAAAAAAATCCTAACACAATTAAAAAGGTTGAATTGTACAATTGGGCTTTTGCAAGAAACTCATTTAAATGAGACAGAACATGCTAAATTAAAGAGAGAGTTGGTGGGACAGATATTTAGTGCATCCTATGAAAACTATAAAAAAAGGGGAGTGGCAATACTATGTCATAAATCTTTATGCTTTGTAGCAAGGATAAAGAAGGCCGCTGGATAATGGTTGTTGGTCCGGTTGGAGAAACCACTCTAACAATTATGAATGTTTACGCCCCAAATGAGGATAATCCAGGTTTTTTTAAAGAGCTAGCCCAAATTTTAGTGGGATATTCAAAAGGAATGATTGTTTTAGGTGGAGACTTTAATTGTGTCTTGAACCATTACATGGACAAATTTCCATTAGAACAAAAATATCAATTATCAAAAACAAAGGTGCTGAAGAATCTACTAGAGGAGATGGGGCTTGTTGAAATATGGCGTGCAAAACACCCAAAGGTCAGATATTATACTCACTTCTCAAAGGTTCACAAGAGCCATTCCAGAATAGACTTCTTTTGCGCACAAAAGACTTTAAGCATGATTTAAAAATATATGAAAGCTCCTCAATCTATATCTAGGGCTTTAAAAATATTGGATATAATAGACTTTTTACCAGGGCAACAAGATTCAGGATTTTGAATCTGGCAAAACAAGAATTTAATTTTTAGTGATGGCTTGTTTGAAGGGGAGATTCTGAAATCATTTAGTCAGATTAAGGAGAAGTATGGGTTGACTACATCTGATTTTTACAGATATTTGCAGTTGAGAAGTTACCTGATGTCACATACTGAACGGTCTCTTCTTAAATCATGACCTACTGATTTATAATTATTCTTCATTAAGATCACCAAAGAATAAAACTGTGTAAAATTTATACAAATGTTTGCAGTCATGTCTGTCGGAGGGGCCTTCTGGGATAAAGGAAAGGTGGGAACTAGAAATGAATGTTGTGATTGAAGATGAAGAGTGGGAACAAGTGTGTGTAAATGGACATAAACTGACTAACAGCCCAACATGGAAAGAATTTTATTGGAAAATAATCGTCAGATATTTCAAAACACCTTGTATGATTTCAAAATTTGATCAGGCTAAATCAGATTTGTGCTGGAGACAGTGTGGACTAATTGGAAATCACACGTATATCTTTTGGAATTGTCCAAAGTTTAAAAAGTTCTGGGAGGGAATTAGAGAGGAAATTTCAAATATTTTACACATTTATATTGAATGGAACCCATTGTCTTTGTTCTGGGAGTACCCCCAAGTAATTTAAGTAAAGAAAAACGGTCCTTGTTTGGAATCCTTGTACTCGTAGCCCAAAAAATAACAGTATGTTGGTATAAAACTTTACCCCCTACTATAAATCAATTGAAAGAGAGAGTAGTGAATGTTTATACAATGGAGAAAATAACAGCAAAGCTAAACATGTCCACTGATTTATATAAGAAAAGGTGGAACCTTTTGATGACATATTTGCAATTAACATTGTAGCAAGTAAGATAAGTGTAAACACAGGTATACACTTTATAGGTATATTTAACATATGTCTCTGTTAAGATGCAGGCAAAAGTTACTTGAGGAAGATTTTCCCTTTATTTCATATTTCATGTTTGTAATCCATTTGTAACCTGTTTTATATTCCACTGAGCGGTGGAGGAAAAAGCTCCTTGGAACTTCAGCTTGCCGAATCGTTTGGATGTTATTGTTCAACTGATTTGTTTGGTTGTACTGGAAATTGATTGAAGCTTCTTCCATGTAAGGATTGTGGAGGCCACTGTGCTCTTAGGAACCTCAAGTGCTCCAGAAATTCTTCTGTAACCTTGGCCAGATTTGTGCCTTGCCACAATTTTGTCTCTGAGCTTGTTGGGCAGTTTCTTCCACTTCATTATTCTTATTTGCTCTGACCTGCAGTGTGAGCTGTGAGGTCTTATGTAGACAGGTGTGTGCCTTTCATAATCAAGTCCAATCAGTTTAATTAAAACAGCTGGACTCCAATGAAGGAGCTACAACAATTTCAAGGAGCATCAGAAAAAATGTAAAGCATGTGAGTTAAATATGAGGTCACAGCAAAGGGTCTGAATACTTATGACCATATTATGTTTAGTGATGTATTTTCCAAATAACTTTATATTTGGAGAAAATTACAACTGATCACCTGTCCACTAAAGATGTCATGCATCAGTGGCAATATTTTAACAGGTATTGATATCAATATTCTGACTGTAGATCTACAATATACACCATTTCCAGCAAGTATTTTGACTATAAATAAATTGACATATTTTAGTTCTTAACTTGAAGTTCATTGTTGTCATTAAGTAATAAAGTTTCATACTTGACTGGCCAATGGCTGGCCATACAGAGAAGTAGTGACAGTGGAGATGAAGACGATAAGGAATCTGATCACCAGTGGTGGAAAGTAACGAAGTACAAGTACTTCGTTACTGTACTTAAGTACAATTTTCGTGTATCTGTACTTAAGTAGATTTAATAATGGATACTTTCTACTTTTACTCCACTACATTTTACAGTAAGTATCTGTACTTCACTACATTTCTACAAAACTGTCGCATTACTCGTTACATCCAAGTTGCATTGCTCTTTTTTCCATTAAAATGTGAAGTTCAGGGACTTAAGGTGGCGCCGTAAAATCCAAGCAATAAGGTGACTTGCGTATTTGTTGTCACCCATCGCCTCCCCCTTTACTCGCACGCGGAGCTCCAAGAAATGTGCAGTGGTTTCCTCTGAGCGGGAGAAAATGTCTGTCTATTACGATTTATGCAGCGGAATAGAATTCCGCTGCATAAATCGACATGCAAATACAGCAGCGCTTCGCTTTCACAGACGTTGGGAACTTCGTCCAACTTTTAGCGTAATTTGGAAGGAAAGCTTAAAGAAAGGTAAGCTATGTGGACGTGCTGCTAGCAAAGCTAGCTGTACAGAGACACATGTTGCATCTGCGATGAAAAAACGTTGTCACTCATGCGCTGAATTATTGTGTGGAGGTGTTGACTGAGGTGTCGCATATATGGGACAACGCTGTGACCAAAGTCTACATTGATATGACATTCAGGAACGATCCGATTCTTCTGGACGGATCTTTACTAAGGTTGATAGGACTGAAGCCTCACTGAGAGCCGTTCTTTGTTCTTGTAATGCTCTGCGTACACTGCAGTAGCCATTTTCTTTATGTAAAGCACTTTGAAATGCCTTGCTGCTGAAATGTGCTATACAAATAAAATTTGATTGATTGATGCATAGAATCAAATATCTAAGTCTAAACTATGTTACAGAGTAAACACAATGAAAACATGCTTGATCTGTGGCATTGTTCATTAAAATGGTACATTACAGATGTATTAAAATTAAATACAATCAGTTCANAAACTGTAGCAAATTTTAAATACCTCGAGTCATTCTGAAACCAAAAACAACTCTGTCTCAACTGTTTGCTGAAAGAACATGGAAGATGGGAGAAATACTTTAGCAGGGAGCATCCATCCTCATTTTTCATCAGTTTGGACCTCTGAGCTCATGAAGGTGTTACTGTGTTCCTCTGGCAACTAAGAACATCTATTAGACGTCATTTATTGACAGTGCAATAATTATTCTTAACCAAGCTAAATAATATTTATCTATAGCGTGCTAAGTATTTTGCTCTATTCACAAATTGTTGATAATCAATCATATCAATCAATCATATCTTTATTCCAGACACTAAAAAGGTCCATAGAAAAAAGGTAAAAACAAGCAAAATAAGAGAAAAATAAAAATAAATATGACATAATATTATTCACCGAGTCACAAATAAATGATGACGCCAATGATTCTATAATCTTGACAAGAGTCTCACTGTACTAAAAGCAGGATTTACTAAAATTGCAATTATATTATTGCATGACACAGATAATCTACACATGCATTTATACATAAGATTCCTGAGCAGAGCTGCACATGTGGAAACAGCATTATGTACAAATATAGGGCTAGCACTACTCCATCTAGGCACTTTGAGTAGTAGCCTCATGCCATCGTTGTATGACACATAAAGTTTCTGCAGGCTACTTTTTTTTGTATCGTTGCCACAGCTGGGCCGTGTAATAATGTGATTCATGAATATGATTTATCGTTTTAGAGTCAAAGCAAAATTTCCACGTTGATAGATTTAATAGTTTCATCTTATTTTTTTATATACCTAAGACTCTACAATAAAAAGTCTCAATAATATACATGGCACTGTAAAAACCAAAAAAATTATTTTTGCTTATATCTGTTTAACAACCCTGGTTGTAACAACCTGAATTATTATTATTATGTACCTAATTCATTTGTTTGTTATTGACTTTTGCTCAATTAAATTTCTTCTGTATAAATTGCGAATGGTATTTTTATTATAGTTGATCATGTTGTTTTTCATGTCTCCTTATTTCTTTTGTTCTTCCTATAATTGATGGAGATATATAGAAATTATTTATAATGTATAAAGGTATTGTCATTTAATTAGCTCTATATCCTTAAGAAAATGAAAAAATATGTTGTTTTATAATGCCAGTAATACCAGAATTAATAGTTAATAATAAAGACTTTGTGGTATTCTGATTTAGTAATGTAATTATATTAGTTGTGTTACCATCCCCACGCCACTAGAGGCAGTAGCAGGCCCGAAAAGATGCGACTAAGGAGCAGATTTAGAAGTACACCGAAAGCTACAGAATTTGCTAAAAACTGTGAGCTACCGTGAAGTAAATAAAAGAGAGAAGTTTAAATACATTCTGAGAGTGAAACTCCCCCCTAAAGGTGAAAATATATCACAGATTTCAAAAGAAAATAAAAACGGAAGTATAGGAAATAGCGCCCCTTTCACTTCCGGATTGCAATGGCCCCATTTACAAATAAGGTAAGAGACCGACAGTGGTCCGTCCCCGCCACTTTCTGTTTGCTGCAGCGAGGCGTACTGGGTGACGTCACGTTCCAAAGCTCTATCCACCTTATTCCTATGCCCCATGATACTTTGCGTGAATTATGAGCGCGATTGGGAGACTTATTTGACTCTTGTATAATTTATGGTACTGAGAGCCTTACTGTTACATGTTGTTTAACTGGTTGCAGGTTTTTCAGTTGTTCTTTTGACTGAGTCGCTGCTGTATTGTGCCTGCAAGTATGATGCATGTTCACATTAATTAGGTGAATTTATTACCAGATAATTTTTTAATTTTGCCAGATCACATAGTGTCATTTATAACTAACACAAAAAATAAATAGTCAATCCAGGCAATCGGCAAAGATCGGCCTCATTGGTGATCGATATCAAAATTGGCAGCATCCCTAGTAATGATAATAGCAATAATAAAAATATACTAATGGAAAATACTGTGCAGTTTTTGCAAATAAAAATATAGGATTTGCGAGACAGATCACATTTCCAAAAATGTACATAATGTGCATCTGCATTGAACATTAAAGACCGTTTACAACATGCTGTAGCATCGCCAAACTGGGCACCTGTCAGTCTGTGTCATATATGTGCATTCATCATCTGCATTTAATGCTTTTTAATATACTAATAGAAAGACATACATGTTAGTGTACTGCTTCCCAACCTGTGTGTTCAAATGCCTCAGATTATACCAAGTTAAATGACCTGGCCTTTTTACTTAGATGCAGATGAAACACAATGCCTCTGTTGCAGAGAGTTTCCTCTGAACAGCAGGACAGGTGTTGAGTTTTGTTTGATGAACCAGGTTTGGAAGCAGCGCTGTAGCAGATAAAACGTTCTTTGATGGGATGAAGGTCTTTGATTCCCATGTGTGCTCTACTGTTCGCTTCCCAGTTGAGCAGCTGCCCACCATCACAGATCAGGCTCCCAGTTCCCTCATCGCCTTTCCTTTCGACGAGAGCTTCGCCATGACGTGTGAGGCTAAAGGGAATCCTGAACCAAAGTGAGTAAGCGACTCTTCCAAAGCTTTTCACATAAGAGCAGGGAAGAACACACCATCACATTGCAAACAACCACAGCTCACCATCAGTGTGTTGCGTTCCAGGGTTCCCGGTTTGGGCTTTGACACTTTCATGCTTCCTTTATGCAGATTCCAGTGGAAAAAAAACGGGGAAGATTTTGACCCTTATCTAGATCCTCGGCTGATGAAAGAGGAGAATTCTGGGACTTTTGTGATCCCCAACAATGGGAACCTCACAGAGTACCAGGGAACCTACTGCTGTTACGCTTCAAACAAACTGGGGACGGCCATATCCAAGGAGATTGAGTTCATCGTACCCAGTGAGCAACATTTGTGTTCGTGTCTGCGTGTGTGTGTGTGTGTGTGTGTGTGTGTGTGTGTGTGTGCGCGTGCGTGCGAGCTGCATGTGTGTGTGTGCGTTTTGTGTTTATATGGGGTGCCATGTTACAATGTTCTGGAAATGATTCCAAACCTAATTTGGAGGAAATCGGGTCCCATTTATTGGCGCACCCCTACTAGAAAGGGATTTATAGTGTTCCATTGTATACTTAATTTACAAAACACGGTTCCTTGCAAAAATATTCACACGCTTTTGATCTTTTTTTCTTACATTTTCTTATGTTACAACCATAAAATTCTATGTATTTTGTTGGGATTTTATGTAAAAAAGGAGTAATGTGTCTTTTTTAAGTGGAAGAAAAGTGATGGTTTTCATCAATTTATGCAAATTAAAATTTTAAGTGCTTGGTTTGAGGATCTCCTACTAGCCCAGCAGTGTATAGGGACATGTCTCTACTAGCTTTGGGCATATGGATACTGATATTTTTGACTATCTTTTTTTGTCCCAAGCTCTAAGCCAGGATTTACAATGCCTTTTCAGTATATCTCTGGTATGTTTGTTTACTTTGTTGTAATATCCCAGTTTTACATCTTCTACTCCCATTAACAGATTTTTCTTCCTGTTTTTAGGAAGTATCCTGGTGAAAAGCATCCTCACCACCATGCTTCATTATGGTGGCTGTGTAGTCCCTGACCTTTCTGCTGTGTTCTGTAGTTTTCATGCTGGTTGGTTCACCAATGAACCTCTGAGACCAGAAACCACAGCTGGATTTTTCCTGAGGATCAGTTACACACAGGTGGACTCTGATCACTCATTAGACCTGTTACCAAGGCAAATGGGTGAAATAGATTTTACTTAGGGGATACCAGAGGAAAATGGTGGTTGATTACAAATGGACACCACAATGTTGGATTTGTGGTTATGAAAACAACAACAACAACAAAAAAACATAGTGCATAATTGTTTCAACGTCACAGTGCTTTTTTGTTGACCAGTCACATAAAATGTTAATAAAATACATCAAGTTTGTAATTGTTATGTGACAAAATGTGAAAATGTGTTACATAGAAGTACAGTTCTTGCAATACGGGTCTCTGTTTGATTTTCAGAATGATCTTACTGCCCTCTTCTGAAACAGAAACAGAACTGCGGTGCGATTTCAATTCATTTCCTCCACCAACTCATCAGTTTGTTCTGCTGTGTTTTTTCCTCCAGACGTTCCAAAATTCCCTAAAGAGAAGCTGGACCCTGTGGAGGTGGAAGAGGGCCAGCCTTTCATTCTGAAATGTGACCCACCCACCGGCATCCCGCCCCTGCAGATCTACTGGATGACTATTAGTAAGTGACACCTAATTTCTTTCTCCGTCTTCTGTATTAATAGATCAAAATGTGCGGTGAATATTTTACCCTCTGAATCACGTTATGAGAGGTATATATAGGCTTTAAAACAGCCCTAAGCTGCAGTAATCCATTTAAGCATCTCTGATTTGAATATGTGTCAGTACTCACAGTCTCAAACATTTGACTTTAAATCCAATTTTAGAGCTTCACATTGCCAAAGGCAGTAAATGTGTCAGGAGAAATTCTGCCAAAAAAAGAAAAAAACAAAACATTTTAACACACCACATGTGAAAGTAGCATAAAGTGATTTTCGCTTACTATTTTAAATACATATTATGTAAAAGAAAATTATGAATATACCTCATGTTATGATGTTATTCCCTCATCAAAACATACCTGAAGTACTGCCTTAATTCTTCCATGTTTGAGAAATCCTTTAATCTTCATGGCAACCATTGAGCCTTGCAAAACCCCTGTGTGGACCTAGCACCGTCTTCAAGGTAGAAGCTCCTCCTCCTGCAGTTTCCAAAATCCCACCTCACAGAGCAACTTCACCCACTCAGCTCCTTCAGACTAGCCAGAGACAATTAGCAAACACCTGTTGTAAATGCACATCAGCTGAGCTCATAATAGGAGCTACGTCTCAGTGAAATGCTGGTAAAAACATTGTTAAAGCGTTAATAGAGGAGCTATTTTGTGATGACTTCCTGAAGGCGGAGTTTCAGAAAGAGCAGGAGTTTCTTAAAGAGACGGAGGCCCAATTTCAAGACGTCAAATTATGAATTTCTTTTAATTTATATGTGATATATGTAACATTTCTATAAAAACTTCTATAAAGACTGAAGGTAACAGTTACTTGACTGTGCTATAAAATGGCACTATATGCCTAAAATGATGCAGTAAGAAATTTCTTACACATTTCTTAGATGTGTAAGAGTTTTATTTCTGCTGCCTTGTCGGACTCAGACCTCCAGCACATTGAACAGGACGAGCGGGTGTCCACCGGCCTCAACGGAGACCTCTACTTCTCACACGCGGTGGAGAAAGACAGCCGGAGGGACTACTGCTGCTTCGCCGCCTTCCCCAGGATACGCACCATCGTTCAGAAGACCGCCATGTCTGTCAACGTCAAGACAAGTAGGTCGCCGAGCCACATGCTGTGACGTAAACTTTGATTCTTCATCTCCAACAATCACAAAAATCCATTTTGATGTCACTTTGTCTGATTTATTTGCATGTTTTTAGTTGCTTGGGTTATTTTTTTATCTTTTCATGATTCACCCACATTGTCCTCGTTGTGTGTGTGCGTTGGTGTGTCATCCAACTTCCATGTCAGGAGGAGGTGACAGGTCTGAGAGCGGTAAGTTAGAGGAGGGAATTTCGGTCTTTTTGTCTTTACAACTCTATGATATTGTCATATTCTCACTTGTTCACCAGCCAATGCAATCCTGGAGAGGAAACCCTCACTTCTGACGCCCTCTGGTGGCAGTTCAGAGAATCAGCTGGTCAAAGGAGAGGACTTGGAATTAGAGTGTATTCCGGAAGGAATGTGAGTAACACTGCATAAAGTGAGGGCATTTGAAAAGCAGTTTTATGTTTCAATTCGACTTCTGTTTTTTTTGCAGTCCAACTCCACAGGTGGAGTGGATAAAAATCGGTGATCAGCTTCCTGTTAAAGCAAAGCTGGATAATCACAGGAAGCTGCTGATCGTTCCCAGAGCCCAACAAGAGGACAGCGGGAGGTACATGTGCAGAGCAAATAACCCACTGGGAGAAGCTGTCCATTACTTTACAGTGACAGTTGAAGGTAAAAACAAAAGTCAATAATTAGGTTAAATAATTTTACCTTTCCTCATCAAATCTACAACATGTAGGTCTCCTTTGACCCTGCAGTGCTGTAGGCTAGGATTACAAACCTGTCCTGTCTTTCCTTAGGCCTAAATTATTGAATTAACATTCAGTAATTACCTTTCAAACTGTAATATTTACTAACAGTTATCTTTTAAGTATTTAAACTTTCTGTTTGCTACCCAAAAATATCCAGAAGGCTGCTTTATTGAAGTATGAATAAGCATTTATTAAAAAAAAGAAAAGAAAAGAGAAAAAGATTAATCAAAGTATTTTTTGGCGTAGTAATGGCTAATGGCTTTTGTCTTCTCATTTTTTAAATATTGCACTAAATATGGCTTGGAGGTGTGGTTTTTATTTTCTTGTTTAGCTCCCAGTGATACTCGTGTATTGCACAAAGAGGACAACATGAGAAAGAAACACCAATGTCACATCATTAACCTTTACTTTAAATCTACATCTATGTGGTTAAAACAGGTGCATGTTGATACAGAACCATGATCAGAGCTGGTTTCGGAACCTACAAAGTAAGCTAACATTCAGCTGGTTTAATGGTCCTTATTTCAAATTCACCTAAACTTTCTGACTCTGTTGGCTCTGGACCCTATGTCCAATTAGTAGTGGGGTGATCTTAGCCACTGATCTTATCTACTTCAGCGAAGGTCTAAAAGTCAGCCACTGTCCTCTTCTCTCTGCAGTGACAGAGGTTTGACTGTTAGCCCTGCCCTCCAGGTCATGTCTGCATGTTTGCAGTTAACAATATTCACCCCACTGTTACCAACTCTGAAACTTTCTTGCTATATTTAGCAACAATTCAGACAAAATAATCGGTATCAACCAAAATCTGAATCTGCAGCTCAGACTTTCGAAAGATCAATTATCAGCCAGAAAGGTGCAATCGGTGCACCCCCTAGTTGTGTGTTTATATTTGAGTCTAATGACCCTACATTGAGTAAAAAAATCTTCCCGAAGATGTCAAATTGACTTGAACTGCTGTTGAAATGCTTTCATGGTCACATCATTTGTTTATGTTCAAGGTTCTCTGCCCTTCAATGACATTTTATTTAGTTTTCATTGTTTAATGCATTTATGATTTTATAGATATGTTTGCATTTTAAATCAAAAGACTTATTGTGGATGGACAGATTAGCTTTAATTCTACAGGCTACTGTAGAGGAGGTTCTTAGCACCATCAGTCATTATTGTGTATGTGCTGCTAAATGTGCTAATGGCGGAGAAGCAACTTATAATTACAGGAAAACTGTTCATCTACTGTCATCGGTAGGCATGCTAACTAACCAGAGCTAGCCCTAGCCCTTGAATTTTGCTAGTCTGAGCTGAACAGAGAGCAAGTGCTACGCTCTGGCTAATGCTAGAGCCCTCCTCTTGACTCTGATTGGTCATTTCTGACAATGAGCGGTGCATTTCTGCAGATGGCAGTAGGACCACCGGGAGGATGCTGAAGAGCTTCATTTTTTTCACAGATTATATGTTTCATAATATATTGTTATATAGTTTATATTATTTTTAAAAGTTACATACTGCAGCTTTAACTAAAAGCTTTAATGCTTTTTTATTGCCCTACCACCTTTGGTTGTTTGTTTTTGTTTATGCCAATGGAATAAGTATTTTGTCATCAATATTAAGGAATAATTGACTTAAACAAGCTCTCCAATACCGTCAAGTCAAGTCAAAATGTATTTATATAGCATATTTACAACAGCCTCAGCTGACCAAAGTGCTTCACAACAAACAACATCACAGGGAGATAAAGATATTAGCATTATGTTCCCTGCTGACAAGTAACTTCTATGTTAGATTTGTCTTATTCTAGACATTTGCACTAAAAATTAGACCAAAAATACATGGTAGGATTTTATGTTTTTGGAATGTAAAGCCCAATTTATACAGTTTATCTGCGAAAAAAGTTGATTTGATGTTTAGTTACTCTTTAATTCATCCAATCTACAGAGAGCGGCAATAACATTGCTTTCCCTGTAACTGCAGGTCATTGAAAACAATTAGGTATAAAAATGAAGGTAATGATTTATAATGCTTGATCATTTTGCACCACTTATGACACAGAAGACAGAAAAACCACGATTACGATAGTTTCACTACAGCTGCTCCGCTGTTCAGATTTTGTTTAAAAGAGGACATCTACAGCGACGTCCTTGTGAGTGACCCTGAGCAGGTGTTATTGTTTAAGTGTTGGGTTTATGTGAGAATTACACCTGATTCTATCATGAGCAGAGTCACTCAAGGGAGAAATGTTTCTTTGTCGGTCCATGTCTGCAGGCCTTGGATAAAAAACCACAGCATTACTTTATACTGCATAGCACACAGTGAAGAGGTGACTGTCTCTCTCTGTGCGGTGTCTCTATGATAACATGGAGCTGACTGTGTTCCCAGGGCCTCCAGAGTGGGAGTTGGAGCCACAGAGCCAGCTCAGTATGATCGGCTCCCATATCCACATCAAGTGCTCGGCCCGCGGCGTCCCAGAGCCCACCATCACCTGGAGGGTGAACGGCCAGCTGCTGCAGGGTCAGTCCCACGACACTGACCATTAAACACTGCAAAAACTGGATCTTACCAAGTATTTTTGCTCTAGTTTCTAGTACAAATAAATGTATACACTTGATTATTATTATTTTACTATCATTATCATCAACATTTGATATTTGTTTTTTTTTATTATTATTTTAGTTGGTATACTATATAGATTATGAAGTATATGGTGTATCAACCAATCAATTAGGAGTTAGAAGTGTCAGTTTGTAATCATTTTGTTTTAGGTAATATTATTTATTTATAGGTTCTTTAGCACAGTAAATTGCATGTTTTTTAATTACACATTTCTGCTAATTATTGAGTTGGTAAGTGATGATTTTTAATAATTTCTGGCAGATTATTTCACTTATAACATGGGAAAATATTATACCTGTGGAAGTAGTACATTGTCATCAATATTAAGAAATTATTGACTTAAAACAAGCTCCTATATTTTGCTGAAAAGTTACTTTTAAGTTATTTTGTCTTATTTCAAGTGCACTAAGATAATTGTAGTGCAAACTAGTCCAGAATTACTTGGTAAGATTTTGTGGTTTTGCAGTGAAAACGAAAACATTTTCTGTTTTTGGCTTTAAAACAAAAGAAAAAAAATGTTGGAAAGTCGAGAAAATTAAAATGGAATCAACTGTGTTTTTCTGCAATGTCTGGCTTACCGTGAGGGAGAAGGATTGTGTTATCTGAGACCGGGCTGACCGGTTTCATTTATTTCATTTCTCATTTCCTTAGAAAGCTAAAATGTCTCAGTTTTTAATTTTCTTGTCCTTGAGAGCCGTGCTACTGCTTCACAAGAAACAGAATATTGGAAAGTTTACTTGCCAGACCTGGTTGGTTAAATTAGCAACAAAGCTTATATTCAGATCATTGTGGCAAATGAGCACAAAGAGCTCATCTTTCCCTAAGCTTGCATTTAAATGTATCTGGAAGAGGTTTGCTGGCATAAAAGTAATAAAGAATTCTCAGTTTGTTTTATTCAGCCAACGTCTCTAAAAATCCTTACAAATCCCAACAATGTGTAATAAACACTAAAAAGCATCTGATAGCCTCAAAACCATTGTCCATGAATTCATTTAACTTTAGATGAGACAAATGATTCAGTATGAGATTCTCATCTTGAAATACCTTTTATACAGTATTAGAAATGCATGAAAAAAACACAAATAAACAAACCAATTCTGTTTTTAATGAGAAAATAAACATTTAATTGCCTATAATGCAATAGCAGCATTCCTTTAGTAAACGCAAAGGATGCATCTGCTGATAAAAAATACATCTAACAACATGTGAAAAGTTCAGCACTTTCTGCTCGACTTCAAATTGATTAATCCATTGTTAAATTAGTTTATGATTATTTCAATAATCAACTCACTACAGTTAATCTGATTAATTGCTTCAGCCCTATTCCAAGTACCATATTTTCCGCACTATAAGGCGCACCTAAAAACCTTCAATTTCCTCAAAAGCCGACATTGCGCCTTATNGATCAACGACAACTGACGTCATCGCGCAAGTTCAGGTTCGAGTTGCTAAGCAACCGATCTGGCTTTAGATCGGTTGCCATGGTCTTCCTTTAATAAGAGGAAAATAACATGATGCGCAGTTTGAATTGATTCATTTTAGATATTTGGTAAAAAGTGATTAGAAGCCTATATAACACTGGAAATGCGGCTTTTCCCCCCTCCTAATTTTAAGATGATTTCCCGGTAAGAATTGCTTCTTATTTTGATATTATGACTACATTCTTGTATTTAACAAAAATAAACCAAAACAAATTTTCTTACCCTGGCACTAATACTCCGTCATGCAACTCACAATAGGGTTGATTGAAATTAAAGATAGTTTTTCCAAACAAAACCAAAAGAAATTGGATTAAAGTCTGATCTGGTAAATATTATATATATATTTTTTAAGCTATATGCTTATCACTACATTGTGGCAAATGACAGAATGGACGCCATGTTAGAACTATCCCCGTTTTCAGATGCAGGAAGAAACACTTAATCTTCTATATAACCCATCTAGCTTAGGTTTTTCTTGCAAATATAGAAAGTTTTTATTTCATATTAAATTTCTCCTTTTATTCAACCAAATAAAAAAATATTGCAAGATGTTGTACACAAAATGTAATGATTAAAAAACAGTTAACAGAGGTGAAACATACTGGCTGTACATCTCAATACAATACTCATTAATCAGGTGATCTGTTGACCATTACAGCACCAGACAACAGTATTTAATAATTACAAACATCAATATGTGGCCTGAGAAAAAAAGTGACCAAAATAACCCAACATGTTTATATGATAGCATGTGTCCCAGCAGGACATTGGGAATATAAGTTTATTTACCAGAATTTAGTAAGAATATAGCTACCACAACTGGAATCGCAAAGTTGGATAAAAAAAAATATAATCTGATTTGAAAACTTAAGTCGAGACTTCACATCATGTCCGGCATCAGGATCGCAGAGTCGTCTCGCATCAGGCTGATCTCCGTTCTGAGTTTTTCATTTTCCTTCATAACAAAAGCAATTAATTTGGTGCTTTCATATTTTATCCCACCAAAACTTTCATAAGAACAAAGTTTACCTCTTGTAGTCTAGTATTGTCCTTTTTCAGTTTGACCAGGTATTCAATCCTCTGTTTGTGGTTCTTATGTCCGACGAGTTTTCCGTTCTCCTCAGAGAGTTTTTCATTCTGCCTACGCAGAACCTCGTTCTCCTGTCAGAAACAGATTTTACGAAATCAGTGATGTTTCTGCAGATCTTTATGGAAGAAGATATGAGAAGACTAACACTTTAAATATTCCCTTCTTCCTCAACATCATCAGTAAAAATCAGATAAAAGTATTTTGAAGTAGTTGGTTCATTTATGTTTTTGTCTTTTATGCTTGTCTGATAGAGGAACCTACAGAAGACAATTAAGGCCACCAGGGAAAAACAACAACTTTTTTTCTCAGAATTTTGACTTTAACCTTCTAACATACATCAGAATTCTGAAAAAAATTAATAAATAAAAAAATAAATAATCTGAGAAAAAAATTATTCTGAGGAAAATATTGTGAGGGGGGAAAAAATCATTCTGGGGGAAACAGTCAGAATTCAGAGGGAAAAATTATTGAGGAAAAGGTGACAATTCTAAAAGGCAAAAAAAAATCTGAATTCTGAGAAATGCAGAATTCAGATTCTAAAAAAAATCTCTAAAAAATGTTCTCTTTAAGTTTTCTGTCATTTAGCTAATAGAAATAATTTTGGTAATTCTAACTAACCTAAAACAAGATAAGTTGTAGTTTGATTTAACTTCAGATTGAGAAACAAAATGAATCCATGTCTTTTTATTAGGTGTATAAAAAAATCTGGCAGAAATCATTCTGGGGGAAACAGTCAGAATTCAGAGGAAAAAAATAATTGAGGAAAAGGTGACAATTCTAAAAGCCAAAAAAAAAAAAAAAAAAGAGAAAAAAAAACTGAATTCTGAGAAAAAAGTGAGGGGGAAAAAAAAAGGAATTCTGGGAAAACGGAATTCTGAGAAAAAAGAATTCTCGAGGAAAAGGCCAGAATTCTGAGCAAACAACGGAATTCTGAGAAAAAAATTCTGAAGAAAAAAATAATTCTGGGGGAAAAAAAAGCAAAGTGCATAGTTTTATATTTTTTTTACACCTTTGCCTTAGTTCCTGCTTTGAGTATGTTCTTTCAGAAAATTACATTTATTTTTTTGAGTCTATGCCCTCCAGGTAACGATTAATTAATTACCAAATTAATTAACGATTATTTGAATAATTGATTCATTATGATTAATTGTTTCAGTCCTGCTCAGAAGTACTACCAGCAGGGTGCTGATCTCCAGTTCTTACCTGGAGGAGTTTCTCCTCATCGTGAACCCTCAGGTTCAGTTCTCTCAGCTCCAAGCAGCGGTTCCTCAGCTCAGTCGTTAACTCTTGAATGCAAGTCTGAGACTGAGCAAAGGAAGATTCCTGGTCCTGCAACCTAAGTAACAGAAACCAAGAACAAACCTGGTCAAACACTGTCAAAATATTAAAGTCAGGATTTCTTTCACAAATTACTCAGCGCTTACTTTCTTTGAGCAGCAGAAAGCCTCTGTAATATTTGGTTCTGGAACAGAAAAATCGTGTTATAAATAAGTCACAATAAGGTATAAATCAATTAATATCATAAATTAAAATCAGCTCAATAGTTTTATCAAATAAACAGGCAGTTTTGCCTGTTTTCCCTGTGTGAAAACAATCATTAATAATTTTTGAGGGCTGATTTTGTGTACAGATTTCATAATCCATTTTATTTATTCAATAAAATCCCCACAGTGAAATTCAATAACTTCTCAAGTATTTTCAAGGTAAGTTTTCAAACTTTTCCAGCTCCAGATTGTAGATAAAAAAACAATCTAAACAAACTAAAAAGACAACAGTTTCATTTCACTTTTATATATGAAATATATAATATAAATATATAAAAACATAATATGTTCAATAAATCATTCAGCCATTAGGACTAATAAATATTCACTGCATTGAAACAATCAAAACAAATCGTGTTGAGGAAAAGGCTAATTAAATTTTTAAAGAAAGTTAAAAAAAATCTCTAAAAATTTTTCTCTTTAAGTTGTCTGTCATTTAGCTAATAGAAATAATTTTGGTAATTCTAACTAATCTAAAACAAGATAAGTTTAGTTTGGTTTAACTTCAGATTGAGAAACAAAATGAATCCATGTCTTTTTATTAGGTGTATAAAAAATCTGGCTTCAACTGCTAATAAAGTTTTCCAAATTTAGGGTTTTAATAAAATGTTAGATTGTATTTTATTACAAAACCATTCAGTTAGAATATCAAGCACTTCAAGGACTTTGTTTGAAAATCAAACCTTGAAAATATTTAACTTAAATTAAACATTTTCAAGGATTTCAAGCACCTATACAAACCCTGTTTATTGTTTCATTTGTGTTTTTATTTCTGTTTTATTTATTGTTTCTGTTAATTCTTTTAGACAATTAAAATGTCTTCCAGTAACAGTGTTAAATGTTTTCATTGTATTAGTTGAAAATTGTCTCAAAATGGCAATAATATCGCTTATCGCAATAAAATCTGGGACAATTTATCGTGAAGTAACATGTGTAATTGTGAGTGAATAACGATCCAGACCTTTTCTGCTCTCTCCTCCTCCAGCTGCTTCAGCACAGCCTGCCGAAGGTCTTTACCCAAATCCTCACTGAAAAAACAGGAAGATGTTCTCTAATTTCTCTGATGAAAGGTGAATAGTGACAAATGTATTCAGTGAAGAAAGCCAACCTATTATTATTTCCAGTCGGAGTTAGCTGGCCCTCCTTGGTGTAAAACTTTTCAAGCAAACCCTGAATCTCCATTCGAACTATTTCTTTCTCTCTCAGCTCCTCCTGGAGAAATGCACAATGTGAATATTGATCGTATTAAAATTCAACTATCATATAAATACATTCACTTTGTCTGAAGCTGAAAGGAAAACTACAAGTCATTTTTTAAAAGTAGGTACAGATATAATTTAGTTTGCACCTTGAGTCTTTGGATCTCCTCATTTTTGGCGCTCCTCTCGCTGTTCATCTCGGCCAGAAGAAGCTCCATGCTCATCATGGAGGAGCGCCGGTTCTCCAGCTCTCGCTCCTGGCTCTCCAACACCTCGGTCAGATCTCTGTTAAAGCTCCCAAAACCACAGGGAGTCTGAAGCAGGAAAAGCAAAACAGATAAATATACACATGAATGCATGGTCAGGGTTTCTGTAGCTTTCAGGAACTCCAATTTAAGACTTTAAGACCATTATCAAGGCTAAAATGTACAAACTTCATCCATCCAACTGGCAATAAATTTGCACTTAGCAAAAAAGTTAGCTAGCAATAGCTTATTAGCATCTAATTAGCGGTAGCTTCAACCACCACAGAATGTACTCAAGATGTACGAGTGCGCCTCAAACTTTTGCCTGACAGAAAAGCCACGCAAGAAAAAAATTACAAAGAATATACAATTAAATAGTTCTGCCACAATAAAATTGAAGACCCGTTATTGACATATTAAAAGCCAACTTACTATTTCATAATGAATTTAAAACATTTAAAGGCCTTAATTTTAGATTAGGGCTGAAATTATCAATCAGATTGATCATGATTAATCAGATTAATCACGATAAATATTTGCGATTAGTCAGTTATTGAAATAATTGTCAACTAATTCAGTAATTAATCGCTAACTGTAATATATTGGAGTTAATATGCTGAAAGATCAGCCGAGCCAGAACAATAATTCAGGCAAAATTACACAAATAATTATAATCTTATTTTGTAGATAAGATTAAAAAACACTTTATAAATTTGTTCTATCAAGTGACATAGTTAAATCTTCACCTGCTTCAAAAACATCTGTTGCTGTCCAATTATTAATTGGTTATTACAAAATTTAGTCATGTAATATGCAAATAAAACATTCATTAACGGACTCTCATTATAGGAACATAATATAATTATTTGTATCTTTTAAGGTATTTCTAATATTCTATTTAATAAAAGCTTACGTGGTTAAATGAAAAATCTGCAGAATATTCCAATTCTTTATCCAATGAATCGATTAATCATCTGAAAATTGTAGCTTTAGAAATTTATTACATTGATTATTTTAGCACTTGATTAAATAATAGCTGCATTCTTTATGAGATTATAAGACTTTTTAAGGATGTGCAGACAACCTGATGATGCATTTGCTTCGTATCTGTTGGGATATTAGCGGAATAACCAAAAACAAAGAGTTTTTACCCTGTTTACTGATTTAGGTGTGACCGTCGGCTCCGTCGGCTTGAATCCTCCATTTCTGACCGTTTTCTCAACAGCCTCTTGCTGCTGTTGCACCTGGTCAGAAAAACGTTGTGGTGTTTTGAGCCAATCAGGACTTTTTTTTGTTTGTCCTGTAATAATAAGGTTAACATATAAAGTTTACCTTCTGCTCTAGACTCTTTATGATGAGCTCTTTTTGCGCTGCTTGCTCCTGTGTGGCATTCAGGAGGCTCTGCTGCTCATCGCAGACCTTCATGAGTCTCTCAACCTCCTCAGTAGCATAAGTTATTTCTTCCTGCAACACCTCAACCTACAAAAAAATACACACATAAACAACTGCATTAAACAGCATATAATTATTAAATAAGAGTAAAATAGTGCTGCTTCTTACAGGCAACAGTAAAGGGAAACTTTCACCAGGTTAAAAGTAAAGCTTCGCGATAAATTGATTTTATCGATTGATCAAATTTTAGATTTTAAAAGATTTAATATTTTGAAAATTCGTCTTTATAGGGTTAGTAACTCCTTTGGTCTCCACAGTTTAGAGTGATGTCAGCAGGTCCAAGGCGGCCATCTTGTTTGACGAGTGTTTTTTACAGCTTCTATTTATTTGGACTTTGAATTCAAGTCAACTCTACGAAAAAATATAAGGGTTTGTGTTTTTATATCAAGAATGAAGTCACATAACTACAAAAATACAATCATAGATATACGAGAATAATTTCATATGATGATAAAGTCAAAATAATGAGAAATTAATATTACCAGAATAAACTGAAAATGAAAAAGTTGTAATATTATGAGAAATTCAAAACAACAACAAAAAAGTTAATAATCCATGATTATCAGAACATCTTTTTTCACAGAATTTTAAGACTTTCTTCTGGTAAAATTTAGTCTGCTAACATTATGACTTTATTGTCATAATTAAACATAAATTCTCACATTCTGGCTTAAATAGTCTCACAGAAAGGATGACTGAAGTAAAACTTACTTTTGAAAATATTTTCAGTCGGCTGTAATTTCTTTATTAGAAACAAAAACAGCAAAAAACAATCGAGTAAAATCAGAAATTGGTTCTGGTTTGAAAGAAATCTAATATTTTATTTTTAAACCGTATCTTCCAGCTTTGCCTCATCAGAGGAGTAAAACATGTACATAAGGCAGATTTCTGAGGGTAAACTTTGCTTCACGCACATTAACAGGATTATAATCCCACGCACATTAACAGGATTATAATCCCAGTAGATTACCTCTATCTTGTTGGAGGCCATCTTTCTCTCCATAGTTTCTTTCAGTTCACCAATTTCAACCTGCATCTTCTGGTTCTGCTCTCTCATGCTGTCCCTTTCACAGCAGGCAGAATTATACTTAGCCTGGAACAGATTTAATTATCACATTAATTTAATAAAAACTGCCAAAAACTGCAGTGGAACAATGAAAACTGATGATCTAAAAAGAGGAAGAAGAGCACCGTCAGGTCTTTAATGTCTCCAGACAGATGAACGATGTTTTCCTCCTTGTGGCTCAGCTCAGCTCGAAGATCTCTGGTTTGGTTCATGAGGTCCAACAGGACATCCTGATGAAGAGCACAGAGACGTGTTCAGACACGCAGCAGACACACCGATGTCGCGCTCAACAGGAAAAGAACTCGGTTTACTTTGTCATGTTTAATCTCCTGCTCCAAGCTGCTAATCTTTCCATTTGCAGAGGTCAGATTCTGCTCCAGATCAGCGAGTTTGGATGACTTAAAAACAAAAATAAAACAAAAACGATGAATTAAAACGGTGGATTATTCTTAAACCAAATATGTGTTGTTTGCAGACTCTTATTGTGACCAACCAGGTTTAGATTTTGTAGCGTTAAATCTGAGCCTTGTTTTCTGAGCTGTGTGTTCTGCTCCATGGTTTCAACCAGTTCCCTGCAGAAGAGGAAACATTCGCCATGTTGGCATTTGAGTCATAATAATAAAAATAAACAGAGATTTAAATCCTCAAGAAGCTCACTTCGATATGTTTTCTTTGTTTTCCTTCAGCTGCGACATCAGACTGCTGGTGCACTCCCGCTCAGCTTCCAGCGAATTATTCAAATCCTTCAACAAAAGGGAAAAAACATCAGAGACAGAATGAGAGCTGTGACTAACAATTATATTACCAATCAATGATTCTGGTGATTAATCAATTAATTAGAGACACTTTTCACTGAAGTAATAAAAATAAAAAGATAATTCTGTCTCTTTTTAAAATAAGATTTTATTGCCTAAAATGTAAAATTGTGATTCCTTTAGTGAACATGTGATCAACTGTAGCAATGATGCTTCTGCTGCAGCTAAAAAAATACTTTTAACATCAAAATGTGAAAAGCTCAACCATTTTTGTTTGACTCAACAATACACAGCAGGAACAATTTGCTTATTTGTTAATTAAGCAAGTATAGCAAAAGGTGATTAATAGCCGATTTTTTTGTTTTTAATGAATTTGCATTTTGTGTAGAACATGCGTACAGTTTTTTTTTAATCTTAAATGCAAGTATTTTTTGTGCAGTTTAGACTTATTTACTGCTCTGATTGTGTTGTTATTTCAGCAAATGGCTGAATCTTTGAGTCTATATACTCAAGTTAACAATTAATCCATCGCTAAATTAGTTGATTATTTCAATAATCGATACATCGTTCCGGCCCTGAACAAAACGTGGCTGAATTTCAGAGAGATTGTTGTAAAGTTGAGAGTTTCCATTACCAGGACCTCCGCTTTAAGCTGGTCGACCTCCTTCTGCCTGTCGCACAGCTCCTGTCGCGCCTGATCAGCATCAAACTTGGCCTCAGCCTGCAGCTGGTCGAAGGAATCCTGCAGAGTTCGGTGCTGTTCCAGAAGCTGCTCCCACTCCAGTCTGGAAATGGGATGCAGAAGATTTTAGCACATAAACACATGAGAGCAGAGAGCAGATCGAGCTTCGGCTTACTGGACTTTGTCGAGTTGGAGCTGGGTGCCGATCAGGTTGCTGGAGAGCCGACTCATCTCTTCCTGATGCTCACGCTGAGTTTCTCTGAGCCCGCTCTTCACCGAGGTCAGCTCCTTGTCGGACGACTGCAGGACCAAACGCAGATCTCGGATCTCGCTCCTCAGAACTGGAAGTCAGAGAGGAAGCCATCCTGAGCTGAAGTCAAAGCCAGGGGTTCTGCAGGTTTCACCAACTCAAATTTAAGACTTTGAAAGACCTTTTTAAAACCGTTATGAATGGAATTTAAGACCTATTTCTCCAAAGAAATGTACAAACAATAAATTTGCACTTACCCATGACGGGCGCAAAAAAGCTAGCTAGCTAGCAAGGGTTTATTAGCAGCTAGTTAGCGGTAGCCGCAACTGTCTTGAGTCGCAGAATGCAATAAAGATGTCTGCATTTTGCCTGACAGAAAAGTCCTGTGAGAAATAACTAAAAAAAACAACTCAATATAGGATGAAATAGTCCTGTCATGACAAAGATTATGACTTGTCATTAACATCTTTAAGCTAGTTTACTTTCAGAGCTTAAGATATTTTAAGGCCTTAAAACTTTTTAGACCACAAGGAATTCAATTTAAGACCAATTTCTACAAAGAAATTTACAAACTTTGTCCAGCAAACTAGCGATAAATTTGCAGTTACACATGATAGAAAAGCTAGCTAGCTAACTGGTAAGGGTATGTTAGCAGTGAGTCAAAGAACACAATGAAGATGTCTGCGCATGACTCAACCTTTTATGTTATAGAAAAGTCCTGCGTTAAAAGAAATTAAATAAAATACATGGTTAGGACAGGCCTATGAGCAATGCAAAACATGCTCATTACATTTTTGTACAAAATCATTCTTAGATAAGATTTTAGTCAATTTTGAGTTCCTTTCAGAATTAGCTCTTTTAGGGCCTCCTGTCACTTTAAATCCAAATTAGCTGCTGCTGGCCACGCCCCCAAGCTTAAAATGGCTGCAGATAGATGCACAATTATGCAACTATACATTTTTGAAAAGCAGAAATGGAGCCTCCAGCACAATCAACAAGAACGCAGCAAGTGCTTTCTGAACAGAAAGCCAAAAACAAAACACTTGTCTTTCATATGCCCCTAAAACTTTTCCAGCACATGTAGAGTTAAAACCAGCTGGAGTTCTACTTGGGTTGCTAGTTAACAGGCTGGGCTTCACTGGGGTTGCTAGGTAATAGGGCAGTCCCTACTGATTTGTGACAATACATTCTGAAAGCTTATGAAACGGCTCATTTTCCAGACACCAAAAAAACAAATTTATTGCCAAAAAAAACTGTTTCCTTGAAGCACTTGGGCTGCTTTTAGAAGCAGTTGAGACCCAAATTGAAGAATAAAAACATGCGAAATGTGAATTTTGCATATTATGTCCCTTTTAATATATTTTTAAGGAGATAAGATATTTTACAACTTTAGTTTTAGACATTTTAAGCCTCACCTTCTGCAGCTTGCTGTTCAGACTGAAGGCTCTCCTGAAAGCTGAGCTGATCTTTGCTCCTATTGGCTCGTTCTGCATGAAGTTGCTGCAGAGGATGCATGTTGGACATGATTTAGAGACACAAAACAACATCTGAGTAACTTCAGGTGTGACTCTTACCTCCTCCTTCTGGTCAGACTCCTGAGAAATCACAGCGATCTGCTCCTCCAGCTTTGCAATTTGCTGCAACAGCTTGCTGTTATTCATCTCCTCCTCATTTAACTGTGTTTGGACACGACTCACTTGATCCTGGATGACAAACATTTAAAGGTTAAAGGAGGAGCTCTGACTGCTGCATGTAAAAGACAACCTGCATTAGCGCACCTGAACATGACGCAGCTCTTCTGTCAGGGCCATCTCCGTCATGTCTGACGGAGGCTGCTCAGACCAGATGTCTTCTCCGTCGTTTTCAATCCCGTTCAAATGTTCTGGACTGGAGAGCGGAATGAGCCGCGACCGCAGGTTGTATGCTTTAGTGGGCGTGGTGAGAATCTGATAAAAGAAATTTAAAAAGATGTTTTAATGACAACATAGATTTGGCTACAATATTTTCCAATATTTCACTTAAATAGCATTTCTGACGAGAAGAATCATGAAGTTGAAAATAGATTTTTACATGAATTAAAATATTTTTTCTTACTGTCTGACATTAATAAGACTAAACTTATTTGCTAAATACAAAAACAGGTTACTTAGTTATATATTTTTAGTTCTATTGAATCTGCACATCCTAAAAATTTTCCATTAAAGTTTTAAAGCCGTTTTTATGCAATATCAGAAATACAAGATGAAAACAAACAAATAATTAACAAATTTACTGCCAAAGATGCAATAAAATAACATTCCTTTAGTGTTACTTGATTATTTGCAGCTAAAAAAAATATCCAAACATATAAAAAGCTCAACTTATAAATCGCCATCCTTTTTTTGTGATTATTTTTTCAATTAATTAATTATCGGATCACCAGAGGTGATAAATACAAGGTTGTTTTTACTGAAGTTGAACTGGGAGAGGGGGAGAACATATTTACAGATAAAGAAGTTTTTTTTACTTGTTTTTTAATCTAATTTTATTGTTTTTTTTGTTGTTTACTAACTGCTTTTGCTGTATTTTTTATTTTTTTTTTAGCAAATTTATTTATTTGAGTGTGTGCACGCCAATGAATGATAAATTGGCTTCTATATTAGTTGATTATTTTAATAATAAATTGTTTCAACCCTTTTGAGCTGATTCACTCACTCCCATACTGTTTATACTTTTATTTAAACATTTCTCTTTCAGGTATCTGGCATTTAGCAAACACTAAACCTAACTGACATGAAACAGGACAATTTTAGACTGATTTAATGTCAGACAATGGGAAACACAGCTACGTTTCTTCTGATACGGTGAATGTAAACATTTGGTGTCGGCCATGTCTCTACAAACTCACCTTTATTGTTTCTACATGAATCCTGTTGAGCTCAGAGACTTCGTGTTTTTTGCATGCATGAGTGGCTTCCAAAATGTTTTCCAGGTGCCTGTTGGATTTCTCCAGGTATCTTTTGTCAGACTGCAGCTGAGACAGCTGTTTCCTGAAAACACAAACGTCTGAGTCAAACGATGAAGAACTCACAGGATTCGTAAGTGAAAGAAATCATCGTCAAGTCAGAATATCAGCAAATACAGTCAAAACATGTTGACTTCTGCATTTAATTACAAAATAAAAGTGAAATACATATTTTTCACTGTTTATTTTGTAGTTGAGAGCAGAATACTGTGTAAAATCAAGGGTTTATGTTTGTGGAAAACATAAATCAAGAAGAAAGCAAGAAAATAATCTATTCTCAGATTTTATTCTGATACACAGATTATTGATGAGGATTTGACATTAAGATCAGTTTTTAAAGTCCCTTTTTTTAAAAAACTACTAAGATTTAAATACCACACAGTATTAACACTGATTAGTGTGCAACATTTATGAGTAAAATATATTGTTATCCATTTTATTAATACTCATTGTCACTCTTAAAAATATTTTGAATTTAATTCATTTTTAAAATACATGCATCTACTTTGTTTTTCTACTTCAACGTAAAACTACAATATCAAAATGTTCGCTCAACCGTTTCTCTTTCTCGTTCTGGACGCCATCTTTGTTTCTGTCTACAGCTCGGATTAAGAATGATCAGGGCGCCCTCTGATGGACGGAGGCCAAACTACAACACTAAAAGGTCTAACCAGTCGGTATTAATCAACTGGAATTAATTTTAATATAATAAATCATTAATCAACAATTCATTGTAAATTGATTAATCCCATCCTTAATAAATACACTTTCTTCAGATTTTATTCATCAGTAAAGATTAGAGGGTACACAGTAACCTTTCTTTACATTTCTAATTGACTAGTTTTATAAATTGTGCTTTCATGTTCTAATTAATTTCATTCATTCCTTACTTCGTGATATCTTTGTACTCCTCAAAAGCCTGCAGGGCAGCTGTGAGGTCTGACTGTTTCTGCAGCAGTTTAGCATTTAGCTTTCCGATCGTGGCTGCAGACGCAGAATCTGTCACAGACAAAGTCGAAGCAGCCGTAGAAGCTGTGGAGGAGCAGCAGGTGATTATTAAAACTGAATGTAAAGAATGTTCTCCAAAATATTTGATGCCAGCAGACTTACCTGGAGTCAGTTTTTCTGACTCCAACGCCTTTCGAAAGGCTTCCTCCAACTCAGCTGCAACTTGGGTGGAAACTTCTTCACATTTAATCACAGATTCAAGAGATCGCAGCAGACGGTTCTCTTCTCTGAGGCTGTAATTCTCTGCTGCATACCGAGTCATCTTTGGATGATGGTCAACCTTAAAAGCAACAAAAGGCAAGCAACAATCTTTTAGATAATTAAATCATTAATGCTTATGAGAGAATGCTAAAATCAGATTTTTACCTGATCACTTAAGATCTTAATCTCTTTTTTCAGCTGGTCAATCAAAGCCTGAGACTCGGCGTCCGTCGTCGAGTTTTCTCCCGCCTTCAGCTTCTTCTCCAGACGGGAGATGTGGTCTTCTCTGAACCTGATGATCATTCTGCTGGAGTGGATGAACTTGTCTTTCTGGGTCCAGGCCTCCTCCAGCTGAGCCACTTTCTTGAGCAGGATCTGATCAACGGTAAATGAAGCCGTCAGAACCCGCAGCCCCACAGCTTCCCAAAGTAAATTAAAATCCCTCCACCTTCTTCTCCTCGTTTTGCTTCTTCCACAGACGCACAGCAGCCATGTACTTCCCTTTATACAAAACATCCTGCTGATTTTCAACTGATGGACCTGGAAGGAGTTTCAGAACCAGAATTATGTTAAAACGATTAATCTGATTAATCAATTATCAAAATAATTATCAACTAAATTAGTAATCAATTAATTGTTAACTATTGTAAACAGATTCAGGTTATTGGCTGAAAGAAATAACATATTCAGAGCAGTAATTAAGCTAAAACTGTACAACCCCCCCCCTACATTTTGTATTTAAAATAAAAAAAATAAAAAAAAACATTTCTGTAAATATGTTAAAACCAGAATTCCTCAAGTGGCGTAGCTTTAGCTAAAGGAATGTATGTTATTGCATTTTAAGCAAAAATTATTTCTTATTCTCATTTAAAAATTATATTGAATTATTTATTTTTTATGTATTTTTCATACAAAAATCAGCAGAAAGTGCCAGTTTTCTTATCTGATTAATCGATTAATCATCAGACTGATCAATTACTACAATAATTATTAGTGCAGCTCTAATGCATTTTAAGAAACTCAAATAAATTTTTTTAACTCGTGATAACTGAAAATAAAAGCGAACAAACTGTTTTAAGTATTTTTTTAAGGGTATTTTGTGTCATAAACCAATTAGTTTTATTTTAGAAGCGGCTACTTGTCCCTGTGAAGTCAGACATTATAAGTAATGAGAAATCTGAACACATAAATTAATGTAACAAAAATATGGACACCCCATTAAATATTCAGTTCTTGACCAAGAATTGTTTATGTTTTATTGTATTTTTCATTTTTAATCTCTGAAAGACAAAATGGTTTAATTGCACCCAAACAAAAATACCTGACCTAATAGTTGATGTTAATCAGGCTCTGATTTTATACTTTTGAGTATCGACTTTGAAATTGTTGCTTGTGAAGTTCCTACTTGGAAGGATGCGATTTATTTGCACGTTTTTACCCATGAGAGGCTGAGGTCCTCCTGGTGCAGAGTCTCCTGCTGAAGAGGTCAGAGCCTGAACAAGCTGCTCCTTCAGCTTCTTCACTTCAGCCTGTAACTGCTTCACGTTCCCCTGTGTGTCCTCGTTAATGACAGCCTGCAGGGAGCAAGAATCCCGAAACATGCTTTAGCAAAACCACAGAAAGGTCTGTAGAATTAAGAGAGAAGGAATGATGAAACACCTTGTTCTTGATCAGCTTTGCTCTCTGGGCGAACTGCAACGTGGACAACGTTTCTCCAAAACACTTTGAACCAGGGTGAACATTAGCTATGATGTAGGTCTTTGCATTTCCTCCAAGAGAATCCTGAAATAATAAAAAGAAATGTAAACAGATGCCATCCTATGTGATTATTGAGAACTAGGATGCAAACAATTAATTGATGATTAATGTTGTTGTTTATTTTCTTTTAGATTTAAATTAGTTTCAATCGATTAACTAATACTATCCGCTTATATTTTTTTTTTAGTATTGTAGTTTGGCCGCCATGCAGCAGAGGGCGCCACTGGTCATCCTTAAGTGGAGTTGGTTACACAGAAACAAAGATGGCGGCGGGATCGTGAACGTGAAAACGTAACGGTCGAAACAAAGTCTGGTTTGGGATGCAAAATGCACTTTATGGAGTTTAATTTTGAAATATAAACACTCGACAAACTTCTTAAGTTTTCACCTTAGTAGCATTTTTATGGTAAATTAAATAGCAGCGTCAACTTGGCATTCAAAAATTGCTAATGTGCTACGATGACAGGAGTGACGCAGAAAAATTGTAACATTATGGAAAAAACATGATGCTAATAAACACGGTTTATTTAATGTTGCAAAGTTTTATCATTTCTTCAAGCATTACAACATAGTTCATGTGAGATTAACTGTTTCACGTTTTATTATTTTCAACTTTTATTTTCCACCCAGCAACTTAAAAGGTTCTTTTTCTGTTATATTTTTTAACAAAAAGTTAGTCCAGTAATGTGAGAAAAACAATTTTTGTTCAGTCAGTATTTAATACATTTGACACAAATTAATATTCAAATTAATTTATTTTAATTCAGCTTATTATGAAAAATGTAGCCCTTCGTGTTATGGAAACACAGGTTTTTAAGAAAATGTCCACTTATCAATTAATCATTAGTTGATTTATAACTTTAGATTAAGTCATTAATCTATAACTTGCATCCTTACAGAGAAGGCAACACTACAGATGCTTACTTTGAGGAGGAAGGTGAGTTTAGAGTCCCTGTAGCAGATGTGTCTGCTCTTCCCGTTGGACACGTCCACCAGGGCCATGATGACCTGACCCAGGCACATGAGGGAGCGATTGATGCTGCTCGCCTCCTGCAGAAGAGGACCAGACGCCATTACAAACAAGATTTTAAAAATAATAAAAAACAGGAGACGACTATCTGACAGAAAGCTGCACCTTGAGTCTGGACCCCTCAGTGTGGGTGTCTTTCTGTCTCTCGGATCCGGCCAGATCCACCAGGTTGAGCTGAGAACTTCGGATGTTCACCACCTCGTTGCGGGACTCCTTGGACTCCAGCGTCATGGTGAACACGGCGTGAGATCTGGAGGACTCGCGGTTCATGGAGGTGGAGGCCACACGCCGGTTTCTCCAGCCCATAGAAAGAACCTGCAGGATTTCAGAAGCCAAGGCTTTTTTTCCTCCCCAAATAGTAACATTTACATTTTATGGTAAATTACATAAATACATAAATGTGGAGCCTATATCACTGCATGTAACGTTTTTTTTTCTTCTAACTCTGTTTTATGTTTGTAAAAACGGAAACAAATTACATAAAACAAAAATCAAAGAGATTAACTGTAACTGTATAAATGTAGCATTATGTGAAACTACAAATGAACATTACCAAAGCAGTAAAGACAGTAAATCTTGGTAGAATGAAGTGGCATCCTCTCTAAATGTTGTATTCTTCATTATAAATTATGTTTTCTATGTTTTTCCCATTTATCCCAGAATTTGAAAAATAAGTTCATCTCTAAATTGACTGTGAATGTTATTTTTCCGATTTTGTAAACATCTGATACCATCTGAGCACATTCTTGGGCGGTTGGTTCTTTTTCTACAATCTGTTTTTTTTGTAATTTCCTTTTTTACAGCCACTACTCGTATATCATAAAGGCCTCCACCTATTTATTGCATTTCATGAGTTTTGCAGTCCATAAAAATTGTTTTGAAATGTGGTGGGATAATTAACTGCATTGTTTACAATATTTTTGGAGAATGACATTCCCTAAATATATGATAATGATGAGCAGCTTTTAATTGTAACAGTTTAATCTTCCTTCTTGTTAATAAACTGAGACATTATTGAATCTTTACTGTAATCTGATTACTGTCAGTATTGTAATCCATCCTACCTGATAAGCTTCAGCTGCTGAGTTCACAAACTTCTCCACAGCTCCTTCGACAAACACGCCTTTCTTAATGTTCTCTCTGAGGAAAAGGCTGGCAGATGCTGAATCCAGCAGGTCGTAGATTTGTTCGTTATAGATCTCGATAAACGAACATTTGCAAAGGAAACTCTTTGAATTTCCAGACTGTGTTAGAGGAGAATAAAAAGCAACCATGAGTGGAAAGATAAATCAACAGTGCTATGAAAAGTGCCGTGATTTGGATTTTTTTTATTCCTTTAATAAATTAAGTCAACTTTTGCAAACTGATTTTTGAATTCAAAGAAGTTATCTTTGAAATTAAAAACTGTTTAATCTAATCTGGAACATTTAACTCACCCTTTCCACTTCTCTGCCAATAAGAAAAAACAGATACTCGAAACTTCGCGGTATGACCCCCCTCAGCTCGTCTGTGAAGTTGTCCAGCTCAGACGGACCTGCAGCCAGAGGGAGACAGATGTGACTTTGGTTCTGTCTGATTTTTCAGTGAAAACAGCAATGGCGGTGAATACGAACCGAGCATGGTGAATGTTTTTCCTGAGCCTGTTTGTCCGCTGCAGAATCAAAACAGGAATCTCGTCAACGGCTGAATTGAGGCATTACATGCAGAACTACATGGTTCTTTTTATTTCATAAAGTAAGACATATAATACTTACTAAGCAAATATAGTACCGTTATATCCATTCATGCAAGACTCAACAATATTTTTGGCCACACTGTTGAAAACAGAATCCTGTTGCAGAATAAAAAACAAACGTTAAAGCTGTAGATTTATCCTTTATGTTTATGATAAACTGACTAAACATCCCAGACCTGAGATGTTTGCATGTCGGCCACATGGTCGTAGGTGAAGGTCCGTGGTTCTGGCTTTGAGAGCAGACGGATGGTGTTGGGTGAGCTGACGTTCAGACACAGACTCTGATCCCCGTCTGTGGTCAGCCCAGTACCCTGGGTCAGAGGTCGCACTCGTACAAAGACTTTGATGGAGTCGCTGTCCCCACTGCAATGCAACAAAAAGAATAATCCAACAGGCTGGCAGAGTATTCACTTAACAACCCGTTAAGTGAATATTTGATGTTGAGTTGTTGGAATTATAATCTCTCAGCTGTACTATTTTTTTAAAAAAAGTGATCACAGAATGCTGAATTTGGGTGTTTTTTCTCCACAGGAATAAAATTATACATTCAGGCTCAATAGTGGTGACAACTATTTGAAGACGATTTATTCTGCATATCCTGCAGATGCTTAATTGGACTGAGTCAAGCATCTTACTTCAAACTAGGCCTGTGCAATATGCCTTAAAAGTAATACATAATTATTTCTTCTTTAAAAGAAATTACGAATAAAAGATATGTTCAAAAACTTGCTTTTATTTCAATCATTCCTTCTAGGAACCTAGTATGAACAGAAACAAAGTGCTAAAAAAGGAGTAGATCGAAAACTTATTCTCACTACCCAATATTTAACATTAAATTAAAAGTATAAAGATGTATTTTTATATATATATTTGATCATATTCGGTTCAAATAAACTTCTACAAAAACACTTCATAACTCAGCTCCACGCGTCCATTACAGCTGGATTACTGTAGAACATATTGATATCTTCCTTTTTTAAATTCATATAAGTAGATTTTGCTCTTTCTCTGCACGCCTGTAAAAATAAAGAGCTTTATCTGAGTCGTGTCCTGAGCATTTATTACCTGGCAGCAAGAAGAGTTGAATCTCCAGATCCTGAATTAACAAAAGAAAAAAAATCAATTAGATTAAATATTTCCCAAGTCAACCCAATGAGGAGCTACGACAGATAAATGCAGATAAGCTAACAGTCAGAAATGTAAGAAAGCCCGTTTAAAACACGCTCTCTTTTTAAGCCAGCAGTGGATTTAACTGCGGTTCGGATACTAACAGAGAGACAAACATTACTATCCAGTTGAGTTAACCGAAAAGAAGGTTTCGGACTCCAATCTTACCTTTTCCACCGGAACTCATTGTAGCAAACGTTAATAAACCACACAGAGTGAACCGTGTGTTTGTCTTCAAAGTATCTGGAACCACAAAACTACAAGATTTTAGCTAACATTGTTTACATCCTTTAAAATTGGCGGGCGGATTGCTCATCTACTTCTTCCGTCGTCGCTGTGTACAATCCAGCTGATTGGTGCGCCACTGCCCTCTACTGGCCTCCTCCTTTTCTTTTTTTTCTACAAAGAAAATGCAACAGGAAACGCTTCACAAATAAAAATGCTATTTAACTTGTATAATAACTTATATAACAGAGCATATTAAAAGAGATGTTTAATTAAAAGAGAGCTTTAAATAAACTGTATTTTGGTATAACACTTCCTTACAAAGTTATTTGACCTTATAAAGTGTTTAAAATACGGGTGGTCTTTATAAGTCTATGAAAAACAATGCAGCCATAAGGAAGTAATTATTACCGTATATTTAACCCTTAACAAATAAACCAACTTTTATCACATTTAAAGTGAAATGCCTTTTGATCCAGTTCTGAAACTCTTTCCAAAAAATATTCATAACGTTTCAAGGGGGAAAAAATGTTTTTGCTAACAAATCATAGGAATTGGTATTTGTTTTTACAAAAAGTTGTTACAACAGTAAACTTCATACATAATTTTTAAATGGATTTTTTTACTTTTGTTAGAGTGGAAAGGAAACATATTTGGTCCTGGTTTATTATTTTAAAGCGATAGTGTCATAATTAAAAAAAATAGAGCTTCTTAACTAAGCCAGTATAGACTGTGATAAAGAAATCAGGATCATCTATAAAAAGGAGTTCAAGTAACATCCTGTCATGAAAATAATTGAATGTTTATGAGAATTGCGTGGTAACCTCAACCTCACACCTACTTGGATCAAACACTATCTTGGAACGTCTGTCATCTTTGGATGAGCTCTTTGATATGATTGGCTGCCTAACCCGGAAGCGCATCTTGTTTGAATGTTTGGATCAATTTGATTGGTGCGTTTCATGACTTTTAAATTCCAAACGGCTGCGTATGTGCCAGACACTGGAGAGGGATTTTCAAATAAGTAATAGTCAGTATTTACTGCTGATACTACCGTTCATACATCCAGAAAAGGTCTTGTTTCAAACTGAGTGTCCAGTATTGTTCAGGTAGGTGGTGAATTTTGACCTTATCTTAATTCAGTGTGTAACGGGTGTGAATTGTTTTCTCAGTTTAAACTGGTTGTAGTTTTTCCGTTGACAGTTAGCCTAATGCTAACTGTTCTTGACGATGTCTTTGTTAATGTAAAAAACTTTTACTTTACACCGTGTTGAAGCTTAGCGTGAATGGATGTTAGTGGTAAAATGTACCGTAAAAGTATTTATAATTAAACAGAGAGGAAAACATGAGATCGTTCAGCTGATGTGATTCACATGCTAACAGCTACATGACTTCACAAGCTATTTTCAGGGTTTCAGTCTGCAGTCATAATATCAGTACGCCTGTTTTTTTATTTTTTGACCCATCTTTGTTATCATTGGAATAAATGGTAAAAGTGAGATATTACTGTATCTTAGAATAAATCAAATTTTTATGTGTGTTAAACAGAAGATTAAAGTAACTAAAACGTAAAAGATTTGCTGAAGGTGAACATTGTGTTTAGGATAAGCGTTTTGTCCTTGTATTTGTCAGTGATGATTTCAGTTGCTGTTTGAGATGTATGTCAATCTATGGAAAGTTATTTTTGTTGTGTAGTTCCATGGTTTTTTTCCCCCTGAAATTGAACGTTATCCGTTTAGTTTAAGTAATGATATCAGTGCCACCTGGTGGTCATATCGTGGCAATGCAGTTTTATTATTTTTTAACCTCAACAATAAGTTAGAATTTCACTTTTTGGTGATGTATTAAACTAATTAAATTTTAGTTTAATTTCTGTTTTGCAAACGGCTACACTAAAACAGTTTTGGTCTTCTTGTTTTTGTTTTTTTTATTGCCCTTGTCACATAAACTGCACACCCATCCCCCAGGCTATTTTGTGAACCAGTTCAGATGCTTCATAAACAGCCTTTCTTCATATCCAAAACCTTCTAACATCTCCATTTATCAGCTCTACTTTCGAACTAAATGGCTTCATATTTACCTTTTTATAATTGGGTGATACCAAAATATCCAGACCTATTGCACAATTTAAGAACCACAGCGTCAGGCTACTATACAAAACATTTTCCTATCTTAATTTGATTATATTTTCTTTCTTCTCCTGAAAACAACCAAGTCACAAATTGTGTTCTCTTTCATTTCCTTAAAAATAAAAATGGTCTTCAAGTCAAACACAACAGTGTGGCCTCAGTTTCTTTACCCTGAGTACAGGATCACTCTGTTGTCACGAGCCTCAACAGGAAGAGTCTTATCATCTGCATGCAGCTTTCAGAGTGACGCCTCACGCAGAGTGGCGTTAAATCCCCCATGAAACGTCATTTTGCTTCTTCTTCTCTAACAGGATGAATTCTGTGGATGCCAAAGAGAACTCTGCGGTCATCACAGCAGGAAAGCACAGCAGCTTGTCTCAGGACATATTTTCCCTGGATCAGCCCACAGGGAGGCCGTCCATCCTGCGTCAGACGGAGAACCTGCCCAGTAAGACCATGCCGAGGGACTCCAAGGTACAGAACTGTTAGTTAATTCATCGAGCACAGCATGCAACTTCAGATCTATGAGTTATGAACACAGTCAGGTTTAAAATGATGTTTTTTTAATAGATTTTGCAGCAGGTGATGATACTTCCCTGACTAAATGGTTTTGTTCAGGTTTCTTTTCAGACCCCCAGAAGAGATCCGGTGACTAGAAGGATTCTTTCCCCCAGCAGCTCCGTCGTTATGCCCAGTGTGGACGAGAACATGAAAGCCATCGGCTCCTATAATTTGGAGAAATCGGAGTAAGAAATGGATTATGAATTTGAAGAAAAAAAAGTAACACCAAGTCTGTCACATTAACAAACTTTACTGGTTGATGATTTGTCCCAGAAATTATTAGGATAAAATTGTAAACTTAGACACTATTTTCAAGTCATATAATGGCTTGATAATAATGCAAATTCACCCTTTTTGAGACTAATAAATTAAACATTTTTACACAAGTCACAAGTCTGCACTGGAACTGGAAGATGCTTTCAATATCCATAATAAAACAAAACAACCAAAAGCAATAAATAAAACGGAAACAAAACTCACTTACACCATCTGTTCTATGCGCTGTTTTAATTATGACGTTCTTTGCAAGAATACAATACTTTGATTAAAATGAAGCTAAAAAAAAACAAACAACTAAAACATAAATAAAACAATGTCTCTGAAAATAAAGTTGTCCTTAAAAAATATTTGTAATCATAACGGAAATTATCAAGTTAATTTTAACTGATTATTTGCGACAGGCTTAAATAACACCTTTTTTTTTTTTTTTCCAGCACCCCACTACATGAACCAACTGAACCTCCAAAACAAGGTAATTTATCTGAGAAATAAACTATTTACCTTATTCCTTAGTCCTGTGTATAAATCAACCGATAATAAATTTGCTCTCCCATCAGATCCGTCATCGTTTCCTGACGACAACATGCCGATTCAGAGCAGAGGCGGCTACCTGCTGGATTTTGATAACCTAGACGCCATCAATCCCTTCCAGGGCTCCAAACAGATGCCGGTGTCTCCTGTCAGGCCTGCCGATGATCCCAGCGAGGCCCGGCAGACGCCCACAGAGGAGCCGGGAGCCGAAGCCTTGCTGGACGACACGCTGCCCTTCACACAGTCCATGGAAAACTCGCTGGCGGACGTCTCCACAGAGAGCAGCGTGGTCATCGTGAACGTGGCGACGGGAGAAAAGGACGTCATCTCGGCTACGCCTGACGAAAAGCAACCTGATGAAGTGTCTGCAAGCTCTGGTCAACGGGAAGCATCGGGCAGTTTCACCGAGGACGCCTCTCTTCCAGCAAAGGGATCCTACAAGCTGGATTTTGACAACCTCGACACAATCGACCCTTTCCAGTCCGGAGGCTCTAAAATCCAGAACTCACCTGTTGGAGTTGGAAAAAAGGTGGCCGACGACGATCCACCTGCAGAGGAAAGCAAACTTGCTGCAGCTCCTGACGAGGAGAAAATCCTTCCTCCAAAGGGGCAGATCAAACTCGAGTTCAACTTCAGCGACGGCGCCGAAGTCAAGCGGAAGCCGCCGCCTAAAAAGCTCGGCAAGAGATCCACCGATGGAAAACGTAAAGAATTAAAACCGGCGTCTGATCCTAAACCATCCGAAGAGTCCGTTGGGAAAGCCGGACCCAGTGACGCTGCTGACGCTCCGATTCCCAAAACTTCCTACTCCTTCGACTTTGAGAAGTTCGATGATCCGAATTTCAATCCATTCGGCACCAAAACGAGCATCGCTGACTCTCCAAAGAGCAGCGGCATTCCCAGCGGCGTTCCCAGCAGCGTTCCCACCCCCGTGCAACAGGAACCGGATCCCACAGAACAAATAAACAATCCGGAGAAACAGGAAGCTGCGTCATCGGAGAAGTGAGTAAATCTGTTGCAGGGTTCGTATAGGTCCTTGAAATCCTGAAAAATCCTTGATTTTCAATAAAGTGTTTGATATTCAAATTGCACTGTTATAAAATGCAATTATATGTTTGATTAAAAGCCTAAATTTATGAAAGTTATTTACAGTTGAAACCAAATATTTTCATACACCAAATAAAAATTCAATTTTTTTTTCTTACTGTCTGAAGTTAAAACAGACTTTTTTTTAAAAATTTATTTTAGCCCAGTTAGAATTACCAAAATTAGTTATTTGTTGAATGCCAGAAAACTTACAAAGAAAACATTTTCTGTAACTCTGGCCTTGATCTGAGTTGTTTTGTTAATTTTTTCCCTGCAGGGCTGCAGAGATGTTGCCTCCTGCTGAGCCTCATGAAGCCTTGGTGAGCAGAGATTGAGTTTGTTGCAGCTCTCAAACTTCCTTCTCTCTTTGCTTATTTACACAAACTTTAATTCCCCTTAAATGTCAGCTGGGAGATGGCGTGGCGTCAGAGAAAGATCTGGAAGGTGAATGCAGGAGCCGGAAACCCCAGGTTCCCTTCAAGCATCAGATGAGCCCTCTGGACTCCAATGAAGAGTTTGTTCCTGGAAGCATGTGTGAGTGAAAGCTGCTACTCTCCTGATGCTGGAAATCTGTCGGATCCGTATTTGTTCTAACTTTACTGCTGCTCTGTTCCAGTCATGGCCAACGACTTTGATGGGCAGATTGACTACCTCGAACAGTTTGGCTCCAGCAGCAATGTAAGTACAGCATGGTAGCTAAATTATCTGCATTTCTGCTGTGAAGATATTTAAAAGTTTTTTGTCCCTGAGCAGTTTAAGGAGTCGGCACTGAGGAAGCAGTCGTTGTACCTAAAGTTTGATCCGCTTCTGAGAGAAAGCCCAAAGAAACCTGCAGGTCCTGCTGCTCAGCTGCTCTCTGCTGCCCCTGCTGGCCTTTCTGCATGGTATGCTTGTACTGCTGTCTTCATTTATGCTGATTTGTTGCCAATGGATACTAGAGGAGACCCTTGCATACATTACACCACCCATAAGCATCTGAAAATATTTTATTTATCAAGGATAAACTCTTAGCAATACTTGTAACCTTTGTTTAATTTAAAAATGTAGCCAAACAAATTAAGCTAAAGATGAATAGCCCTTTTTAGTCCACTTTAGTCAAACTGCAGTTTGTTTGTCTAGAAAGTTCGGTTTGTTTTGCAAAGGTGTGAACATGAAATCAAACTGATGCGATTCCTGGTCCGCCTGAAAACCTCGATCTCTGTTCGGATGAAGTGAAATTTGATGCAGTTCAATGTGTATGTGAAAGCCAGGCGGACTGGAGACTGCTCCAAAAGCAGGAAGTGAACTGCAGTGCAGGGCATTGTGGGTAGAAACAACCAAAACAAACGTGAGAGTCGAACATTGGTGGGAGAAATCGCACAACCACTAAAATCTGACCCTGCTTCATTATTGTTTACATTTACTGAGGAAGGAATTTCTAAAGTAATGTCTTCTTCAGAGGTTTTGGTGCCATTTTCTTCAGTGGTAATTGTTGCAGCGCCCCCGGAGGCGGGGAGGGGAACATATGTTTCAAAAGGTTTGGTTTGTTTGACACAGAGAACAGCAGCAGCTGAAAATGTAACAAAAGTTGCAATTTTGGTCCCGAATCAAACTGAGTCTACTGGACTATCAGGTGTGAAAACACCCCAACTCTGCTGCCAAACATTATTCTACGTCTGCTGTGGAAATTATCTTTAACAAAGAGTGAAGAAAAACTGTTTCAAAAACCAGAGAGAGGATACATTTTCTCTGTCAACATTTATTCTCAGGCTTTGCAGCGTCAGACTCTGAAAGCGGTTTGTTTGACAATCTACTTGGTTACAAAGTGGATTGCAAGCATAAACGTCTTCTTTCATACGGGAAATTAAACATTCAAGGATGTTCGTGGGAGTGCATAGCAGAGAAACGATTAAATGACTCTATTGTAATACAGAGTTCAGAAAACTTTCCCATGAGCAAAACCCATAACACTGCCTGCTACATGCTGATTCACTCATATTCACTGTAACCTTAAAATTTTCCATCCCACATCTACACTGTAACTTTTAGAACAAACCTTAGAGACTTTATGTTAAAATCAGCTGCAGCGTTTACCCTTAAAGGTAAAAGCTTCAACATGTAGGTGTGGTTCAGGTTACAGAAGTTCTGGAATGTCCCAAGGGAAGATTTATAGGAACCCTGTGAGTTTCGTCTGCTATTTAAAGGGATCCTGCTGCAGCTGAATGACCCTGACCTTTATAGAGTTATGCGTTGCTAAAATAAAAGCAGAAATGTTGTCTTTAAATGACATGAGGGAAGGATTTTGTCAGCTTGTTGAAGCAAAATCAGGGTTTTAATGAGCTGGAGCGCCGACATTGTGGGTTTTAAAGGTGGCAACAGTTTGAAATGGGCAACTTTTTCCATAAAGGTTAAAATATATGTGGGAAGGAGCAGTTTTATTAAAGATTTGGCCAAATTAAACTGGTTTATGTGAGAAAAAGGGAATTAAATGGCCAGGCTAAAAATGCTGCATGATGATATTAATATCAGCCTCTGGGAAAAATGAGCATCAAGCAGTTTATGGTTGGAGTGATTTTAGTTCAGAAGCATTGCTATGATGTACTGAAGTGTCGGAAAGAGTAGGAGCTTCTTAAAGAGACGGAGGCCAATTTTAAAATTAAAATTATTTTGAGTTATGCTCATTTTTAACAACTGAACATAATATACTTTACTTCTATAGCACTTCGTGTCGGGAAAATGCATGATACCCGTCCTTTAACCTGCTAAGTTAGGAGAGAACTTCTTCTTCCACAACATTCAGTTTCTTTTAGACATTAACATGATAATTACCTTACAGGTTCAGTGAAGCAGAGAAGGAGTCAGCCGAACAGAAAGATGTTTTCAAACTGGTGGAGGACGCAGCGGCTGCAGTGAGTCTGAATCCGAGTCAAACAGTTTGGTGTCGGAGCTCCTGCCTGGTTCTCATCCGTCTCTTCTTCTGGCTCTCAGCCTCCAATCCTGCAGAGCCTCATCCCTCCGTTCCCCAAACCTGCAGAGGAAGCCATCATTGAGGTTCTGAAGTACAGCCAGAAGGACATGGATGCTGCCATCGCCAGGGTGCAGGCAGAGGTTTGGATTTTTATGCCACTCTGGTTCTGTTTTCACTCATTAATCAGATTTAATGTGAAGATAATAAAAGTTACTTAAACTTTTTCAAACAGGCCAAGGAGAAAGAGGATCAGTGGAACGCCAAGGTTAAAAAGCTGCAAGACGATGGTCAAGAAATGAGGTGAGCTTTGAATGCTAACTTTACGTTTTTTGCTTTTACAAACTTTCTCAGCTGCTTGGAATTAGTTTTAATGATATTTAGGTCTAGAAAAATAAAATGTTAAGTTTTGCTACTCAAGTCCTTCTGCATCTTTATCTACTTTGAAATATGGTAAATACATTGATAGTACAGTAACCACAACAAGCTGTGTAATTAAATATGAATGAAAAAAATTATAATATTCATTATTGCTCTACAAATGTTTTAATTCAGCTTAAAAATCAGAATAACTTGAAATGACAAACATGATTACTTCTGCCATTTCTCAGATTCCCTTTTTTGAACCTTATTCTGTATTGTTTCTTTTAAAATCATTTTTAACTAAAATGTTTTTTGTTTGTTTTTAATTTTAACTTTTTGGTCTGTTTTAATTTTTTTAAGATATTCTTTTTTGGGGTTGGGAGGTAAAGTTTTACATAATTTTACAGCGTATTATCAAAATGCTCCTCTCTTTATTTTCTTCACTTTTACGGATTTTAAAGTAGTTATTTTAATTAAGGGCCACTTATAAAACCCACTTTGGATTTGTTATTATTCATAGAACATGAGGATGGTCAAACTGAACTATCTGAACTCTAATTTCATGTAAAATCTTCTTCAATAGAAAAGTAATGGCAGAGTTTGAGCTGCTGATTGCAAATATGAATGGTGAGTTTATATAAAGCACATCTGATTTATTCCTCTGGTTTTTGTTTTCCTTAAAAACCCTAAAAGTATTTTATTTTTCCTCTTGAATAAATTAGTGAGTCAGGAGAAGGAGCGGGAGGAGGCGCAGAAGAAGCTCAGCCAGGCTCTGATGGAGAAGGATCAGGTGTCCGGCGACCTGAACGCCATGGAGCGGTCGCTGGGCGAAATGTTCAAGAGGCTGGAGAAGTACAAGGAGGTGGTGGAGGGCTACAAAAAGGTCCGATTCTCAGAGGAACGCCGCCATTTTGGTTCTGGATGGGAGCAAAAAGAAACAAATAAAATCCTTTTTCTCCCTCTGCCAGAATGAAGAGACGCTGAAATCCTGCGCGCAGGATTACTTGGAAAGGATAAAAAAGGGCGACCAGCGCTACCAGACGCTGAAGGCTCACGCCGAGGAGAAGATCAACCTGTAAGACGCCAAAACTCGGATTTGGTTTTAGCTGCGCATTAGCAACTAACTATTATTTTGGTTATTGATTAATCGATTACAAAAATTCATCAGATTTCTTCATTTAAACTTTTTTTTTTACAATATTGGAAATACTTTTAAAGATAAAATATCAATTCCCTTTTTAAATAAGAAAATATTATATTGCCTAAAATAACATGGCGTTCCTTTAGCGTACGTTTGTATTTTTTAGTTGCAGATGCATCCTTTGCTTCAAGTAATCTTCTAGCATTTTAAAAGTATTATGGCGTATTCGGGCCATCATGGATGGAAATAAAACCAAAAAAAACTTGGAAATTTGACTTTCAAAAGTATTTTGTAGCAAATTTTAGATTTTCCAAACTGAATTTTTCAAGATTTTTTTCCCTAGATAAGTTCTGAGATTAGTGTCTAAATTTGAGTTTTTATTTGTATTTATTTCATCTACAGTAACCCTAATACGCCATCGTACTAGTATTTTGTAGTTCAGTATTAATTGCAGCTGTTTTTTCTTTTTCTTGTTTGTTTTTTTTTCTTCTTTTTTCAGCAAACAGCCTCTTTTTAGTTTATATGGTTCAGTTAACAAATGATTACCAAATTGGTTGGCTATTATTTCAGTAGTCCATTCATCACTGTTAATCTGATAAATAGTTTTGGCTGTAGAGACTAAAATTTACTTTGTTTTTTTAGCGCAAATGAGGAAATTGCTGAAGTTCGATCGAAATATAAGGCGGAGGTTTCGGCTCTTCAGGCTCAGCTGCGGCGGGAGCAGCTGAAGACTCAGTCGCTGGAGAAAAGCCTTGATCAGAAAGTGAGTGATCATCAGTGTGAACTGATTTATATATTATTTTTTAAATTTTAAAAAATCTGCATGTGAATTTGTTTCAGGAAAAAGAAGTGGAGGAGCTCACCAAGCTCTGCGACGAGCTAATATCAAAAGTGCAGAAAGGTTGAGCTCAACTCTAAATACTTTTTGTTTCTGCTTCACGTTTGTTTGTTCTTTTTTGTGTTTTAATAGACTGTATAATAAAGACACTTTACAAATTTCAATATTTTCTCTAAAGTCTCATTTTATTTAAGCAGGCACCACTAGAGGGCAGTGTTCTGCTCCACTTGTAACACGTATCCAGTAGTTATGGACGCCGATGTAACATTAGAGCATCGTTATAGTTTTCGGTGTTCGCCGTTTTGTCCCGTCATCTGTCTGGAGCCAACGCTGGTTCCTGCAACTAAACAACACAAAGCTCCCCTTCTTCCCCGAGCAATCACAGGCTCCTGTCGCATCACTCCCACAGCGGCACAATGCGCTTCCTGAATGGTGAAAGGAAACCCTACCTAGATTGGACCTGAAAGAGGCTGGAGGGGGAGAAGATGCTGCAGGGTCGGTCGGTGTACACGTCAGTCATCTAAAGAGCCACCGTGAGACTAGAACCTGTGTCTGGACACGACCGACCCGGCACTCACCCACACACACTTTAACCCACTCAAAGGGAGACAGGACACCGGGGCAAACCCTGACATGATCCCATTCTGCACCCCTAACCAACAGGAACAGATTCACAAGCGAATCCTAGTTTTTTTTTTTGTTTTGTTTTTTTAAAGGTTCTTTCAGTTATTAAATTTAAAAACTAAAAGTTTGATGTGGATTTGTTACCACAGTGTAACCAGGTCACGTGATTATCTGTTAATTTTATGGATAAAGCAGTGCAATTCTGTTTCTCTTGTAATTAGAATAAAGCACAAGACTAATATAAAAGATTCTTAAAGCTACAGCTAACTTTTACAAACTTAAAACTGTTACCATTGCTGTATTTCCATTACAAACATGTACAAAACTGTTGATACGCCACTAAAGCTGAAAAAACACAATTCCGCAATTACAACGTTTCCATTAACAAGAAATATAATTAGAATCACACATGAATAAATTTAGGCGTTTTCTCCAGTAGTAGCATCCGGTTGTTGATCACATGACCCTTCGCAAAGTAATTTTGAAACTACCTCATCAGCGCCAAAAACAATCTTTTCACATTATTTGACATAAAGCAAATTTCCTTTTGAAATATCAAATTCCTCAATTTTAAGGTTAATGTAAAGGCAGGTCATGTCACAGTAATTTCCATTTACATATTTTGAAATAGGGATGTTGTAAAATATTTTAGTAATGAGTAATCTATTGATTATTCTTATGATGATCAAGTAATCAGATAAGAGATAAAATAAAACATGGGTAAATCTAACATAACAGCTGTATTACTATTGGATAGCAATGTCAGTCAAAATTTTCACGTTTGAGCTTCCCTAACAATAACTTTTCTGTATTTTAGAAAATTAACCTGTAAGAATAGCTCACTTTATAAGTTAACCTGGAGAAAAGTAATACAAAAATCTGAAATTATATTCAATTTAATAATAAAGAGGCAGGCTCACAAATACGCTCATAAAAAATGTCTGTACTCCAGCTTTTGGTTTATGTATTAATCTTCAGTTTAACAGACGAACTGTCACCTTGCCCAGACATTTATATCTCTGGTGTTCATGTTAGCGACAGATTTGATGCCATAGTTGGTAATACAGAAACATCTACCAGTTACGTACCGTCACGATGCGCTCTGCCACACATTTGTTATGACCGGGATAATATGAAATTTATTTTTCCGGTTTGTCTGTTAAGCTACACATCTAAAACACAGCCGCCAGCAGTCTATCCGCTCACCTGTATAAATAATTCCGCCGTTCGCTCTGAACCAGCAGCTCCGGGAAGAGAAAAGCTGCCGTACCCCAAGCATCCTCCCGTCATTTTAAGGATGCTTATTGGTCCCCCGAAAAACGACAAAAACCCGGACATAATCATGAATAAATAAAATCTTCCAGGGCCGAACTTGAAAACTGGACGTTATGATGCTAACAGTTAGCTTTTGTCAACAACTCAAGCGGAAATGGGAGCGATGTGCAACGCAACACGGTGCGCTAAAATAATAAAACATAACTTACGAAGCTTCGAGGCAGATACATTTTCCTCGAGTAATTTTAAGAATGGAGATACTCGAATAATTCGAGTAATCGTTTCAGCCCTATTTTGAATATATTTCTGATAATTAAAATGTATTTGACAATGCATTTAACTGACAAAACCCCCATAAAATTAAAGAAATCTGTTTCAAGAGAATGAACATTTAGTTAACTTGGTGTAAAATATTTGCAACTTGTGACTACAAAACATGTTCATTACATTTTTTTCTGAGCTCCTTCCAGTTGACCAAAAGTACTGGAGCTCTCTGGTTGGGTTGTTAGGTAAAAGGTGCACCTGAAATGTGACTTAACAATCCACAGGTTTTTAAACAGATAATTTTCCAAACACCTAGAAACATTAACAGCTAAGAAACTGCTTTGTTTTTTTTTAAGGCTTGGGATGTTTGTTTTTTTTAGCAAAGGTTGAAACCCAAATGAAAGTTCAAAATGTCAAAGAAAATTATCAAAAATAAATTGCATACAGAAAATGCCTAAATACTGGCATAAATTGGTTTAAAATGATGAATTCAAAGGGTACAATACACAAACAGTATACTTTATTAATATTACATAGATATGAAAAATGACTTACTCTGAAAAATAAACCTTTGATACATTTTTAAGAAAATAAATTAAATATTCTGACTACAGCTTAATAAACTGTTGTTGGATAAGGAGGTGGTCTCTGCCGGTTCGTCCCAACATGCTAAAGACTAATAATGGGAACCTACAGAAAGAAAGTTAAATAATAAAGATTACAGAGGACCAGAACAGTTTACATGGAGGGTGGGAACACAATCCCTCCACCCTTTGCAGTCTTTGGCAACGTCTGCATGCCATAAACAGCTACCAGTGGGAGTGGGATGGAGAACGGTAGTGGTCAGCATTCCTAACAAATGCATCTTTAACAAACAACCTGAGTCAAAGCTTTAAACCAGCCCTTCTGTGAACCTTTAGTACCCTTTTCGTTTGCATCCTCCGCGCTCGTCGGACCCAAACATCCGTTTAGGAAAACCCAAAGTCGGCGTAAAAGTAGTGTGAGCTTCTAACAGGTAGAAAAAGCACCAGGATGTGGAAGTTTTGTTGGGTAACACACTTTTTCTGGGTTTTCCAAGCAAGCGTTCTTGATGAAGGATGGCAGTTCAGGCTAACACTGAAAATGGATGTGCTGGTGCTGGTGCACCTTCCCGTCCACGTGGGAGTGGGTGTGCGTGTGGATGTCCGTGTAGATTTTGGGGTAGATTTTGGGCGGGACGCTGGGTCCGGCCTGGCTGAGGAGCAGCTGCTGCTGGGCCAGGTAGTCCTCGTAGTTCAGGCAGTCTTTGTCCGGGCTGGAGGAGCTGGAGGACGGCGCGGGGCAGCCCCGGTCCCGCTCTCGGTACGGCACGCGGTGGGAGCTCTGCGGCGGCGCGGCGCTGGGAGGTGGGCAGTGCTTCCTGCTCTGGCAGAAACACAGCAGGATCGTGGCGAAGATGAAGACTACTCCAGCCGGGATGCCGATGATGACGGGCCAGGGGAGGGAGCTGGTGTTGGACGGGAGCAGGGAGACGGGCAGCTTCGTGTCTGCAAAGAGAAGAAACATAAATAAGGAAGATCTCAACCTGATTCATAAACTCATGAATAAATGGCTGCTTAAATACTGCAGGTATTGGTTTAGAACATTTATATATGACATTTTAATGTGTCAATATTACATTAGAACTGCCTTAACATTTAACTTCCTCCACAGATTCAGTGTCAGATTCAAATTCCTCAGAAAAACACAGATTACTTTGAACCAATGTCTGCATGAGGTGTGAATGATATCGGGATTGCACTGCAAAAACACAGAATCTTACAAAGTATTTTGATCTAGTTTCAAGTGCGAATATTTTATTACAGACAAAACTAAATTACAACTAACATTTCAGCAAGAAATACAAGTTTCTGATAAGTAAATAATTCATTAATATTGATGAAAAATTACTAGATCAGATTATTTTACTTCTAACACTCAGGAGTGAACTGATCTGCTTTGGAACGAGAAAATTTTCAACTTTTTAAAATTTCAAAAAGTCTAATTTTTTTCCCATTTCAATTGTTTTTTTCTAGCAAATTTCTGAGTTATTTTCTCACAAATTTAAATTTTTTTTAGTTCAGAAATTTCAATGTTTTTTTCCTAGACAATATGATCAATATGATATGATTTTTTGTCAAAAAAAATCTTAGATTTTTTTGACAAAAAAAAATAGATTTGATTCAAATTTTGAGACGAATCTCAGAATTTTTTTAGAATAAAAAATTCTAAAAAAAATTAGAATTTTTTAGAATTTCAAGTTACTTGAAAATTACTTGAGTAATTTTCAAGTTTTTTTTCTAGAATTTGTTTTTTTAGCTTGATCTCTAAATTTCTCCGTTTTTTTCGTCTTTTGGAAATCAGAAATTTCCCAGTTCTTTCTAGAAAATTTCTGTGACTAATCTAAAACCTTTGGAGCTTTTCTCACAAATTTTAAGATTTTGAAGCTCAGAGATTTCCAGGTAAGTTTTTGTTTTTACCCTGACTTGAGTTTTTTCAACAAAAAAAAAAACAAAAAAAGACTTTTCAGGGTCAGAAATTTACAAGTACATTTTCCTAGAAAATCTCTAAGATCAAGATAAAAATTTCTAAGTTTTTTGGGTGGAAATTTACCGCCCTATGCTCCGTCTTACAAAGCAGACCAGTAGCGGAGCAGCATCTCGGCCCTCACCTGGCAGCACCGTCAGGAAGGCGCTGCGGAAGCTGTAGCCCATGGTGTTGGCGCCGAGGCAGATGTACATGCCGGCGTCGTCCTCCTTGGCGCGGGTGATGAGCAGCTTGTTGAGGTAGGAGCCGTCGGGCCGGGACCACACCTCCCCGGTGGGCAGCACCACAAACCTGTGGTCCCCCACTTCGATGGTGGAGTTGTAGCGGCTCTCCTCGTGGGACTCCACGCGCTTTAGCCACTGGATGACCGGCTTCACGTCGCTGCGCACTTTGCACTGGAGGGACGTGGTGCCCCCGTAGTCCACCGTGGTGTTTACCGGGTGCGTCCCGGTCAGAACCGGTTTGGAGCTCGTCCTTTCTGCACAGACGCAAACAAAAGAACCGTCACAAACATTGTTTTAATCCAAAATAGGAACGTAAATAATTAATTGCCGATTAATGTTTTATTAGTTTAAGAAGAAGTGCAGGTAGAAGAACATCATCAAAATCAAATCAGCAGAATGTTTCGGTATATTTTTCCTAAGAATGGGATTCCAGCTAAGTCAGTAGACAAACGCATAAAAGAAAACAATCAAACCTCATTCTATTTGTTTAGCAAATGATTTTCATACTTTTTTATTATTTTAAGAGTGAAAAAAGCAGTTTTAACTCCTCACAACAATCAACTCATGAATCAATAACTTGCATTCCTCGTCCAAAGCAGCCTAAAGGTAAGAGCTTGTAATTGAGAGAGAGGCAGGAACACCACATGTAACACAAGAAGTATGTGTGATTAGCTTCCTCTCCGTGCTCCTGGTTGTACAGCGCTGCGCTCTCGGGGGCTGGAGGGGGTTCTGGCAGACAGCTGGGCTTTAATCAGCTCCAGATTGGCTGGATGGTCCCCTCCCTGAACAAACAGTGGGGCACCAGCCCTCACTCTCAGACTGCTTCCTCAATGTGCTTCTCATTGCTGAGAGAACATTCGTCCAGACCTGCTGATCACAATCTGACTGCAGCGAAGGAGGTTAGTCTGCAGACCTGCGATGGTGCCGATTTGAGTCTATTTCCTGCAGCTACAAGCGCTTTGTGAAAGTATTTACACTTGGGCTGAAATGATTAACCAGATGAATCGATTATTGAAATAATCATCAAGTAATTTAGTAATTTATGAATCTGAGTATACAGACTCACCAAAAGGAAATACGCTGAAAAAACAACATATTCACAGCAGTAATCAAGCCAAAAATTGCAAAATGTTTTGATAAATTTAGCATTTAAGATGAAAAACATTCTTTCTAAATATGTTTTACCCAAAACTCCTCAGGTAGTAAAGTTTTAGCTTCACCCAGGTCAAATTACGCTTAAAAAAATCTTCTATTAAACAGCTATTGTTATCTGATTATTGATCAGAAATAATCAACAGGTCAGCTGTATTGATATGAAGTCAAACAGAAAGGGTTGATGTTAGACGTATCTTTTAAATGCATCCTTTGCTACAAATGATCACCCAATGAAATGCTACGTTATTGAATTTTAGGCAATAAAATGTTTTCTTATTTAAAAATGGAATTTAATTATTTGCATTTTCTTGTACATTTTCAATACTGAATAAAATAAGTGAAAGTGGTGAAATGAAAAATTGGTATAATGTGCAACTTTTTAAAATCCGAATAATCAATAAAATATTTGATTACTAAAATAATCGGTAGCTGCAGTCAAAGTCAGATAACACCAAAATCAAACTTTCTGATCTGATACTGCTAGATCTGTCAGAATAATCAATTAATCAATTAATCACATAATAAATTAAAACAAACTCAATAATGTCCATTTGTATGATTTATGGTTTTTCTCTTTTTTACCAAAAACTGGATGATAAAACTCTTCAGTCTGGTGTTTTGGTCTCATAAGGCCCTTGTTTTGAAGGATGATTTAGTTTACAGAGATTTAATAATTTATTTTATTTGTTGTTTTGCTTATTTATTTTGGATATTTTGTTCTTGCATTATTATGCCATTGTCTCAAAGCAACATATTATTGTTAATCGCTATAAGTTCTAGGACAATTTATCATGCAGTGAAAGTCGTTATTGTGACAGGCCTCAACACTGCACATCACCTGTCCCTCACCTATCTACTGAAACACGGTGGTGGCAGTATCATGACACTGGAGCTGCCTTTCTTCTATGAACGACTACAGCTGGTTTGGTTGATACTCACGGATGACTTCGACCTTGTAGGTGGCGTTGATCTCCCCGGCCCGGTTGGAGACCCTGCAGGTGTATTTGCCGCTGTGCTCCGGCACCACATTCTTCAGACTCAGAGTCCACTTCCTCTGGCGGCCCTCGCCGACTTCCTGCTCCGTCAGGGGCCGGTCGTCCTTCAGCCACACGATGTCGGGTCGAGGGTTTCCGCTGGCTGAACACTTGAGGCGCACCGTGCTGCCCACGGGACACGCTATCACCCTGCGCCGCATCTTCTCCGGCTGCGTGAAGCGAGGACGAGCTGCCAGGGGGAAACATTTAGTTTGAATTTCCAAAGATTGGGAGGAAATAATTGGGTGGGCGTTTATCATATTGTTTATGATTTATCGTAAAAGTGTCTATTTATTGTTGTCATTATAAATTTCAGTTAATGATGTTAAGTTAAAAAAAATATCAAAGCTGACAATATGATCAGAAATAGGTTGGTAAATAGATTAACTACTAATTTAGCTTAATTCTGAAGGCAGTTGATTTTCATTGGGAGCATCAGAGTAAATACATTCCACAATGTTCAGATTTCTATTAGTAAAGCAAATGAAAACGGCCATGTACAGAATGATTTTCCTTAAACTTGACACGTACCAAGCCCCTTTGTGTCGGTCCATCGCATAAAATCCAGATAAAACACATTAAAGTTTGTGGTTGGAAAGTGACAAAATATGGAAAAGTTTGCAAGGCAGTCCAGTTTGTTGAAAGCAGGACATCAGTCTTGGAGTTCTTACCCAATTTGTCACCACCTGGTTCTGGTTCTGCTCCGTTTGATGGTCCTGAATTATCAGAACGAGGGTCATCTGCAAACACAAAGGGATAGAAATACGTCAGCGCATGACTACATGACAGGAAAAGGCCTTTATTTCTACAATCATCAAACACTGAATACAGTTTTTATAACTTAAATGTGAGACCTATTATGCAAAATTCACTTCTTTCTTTGTGTTTTTATGCTTTTATTTGTGTCTCAGCTGCTTCTAAAAACAGTTCAAGAGCTTAAAAACCACTCAGCTGTTTTTTTGGCAACAAGTTAATGTTTTTAGGAAAAGGAGCAGTTTTAAAAACATTCTGAATGTTGAGTCACATTCTACGTTACCTAGCAACCCCAGCTGAGCCCAGACCCGTTACCTAGCAACCCCAGCTGAGCCCAGCCCCATTGCCTAGCAACCCCAGCGGAAATCCAGCATGTGGCAAGTATTTCGTTTTTGACTTACTATTTAGAAACAACTTTTTGCATTCTTATTGTGTATAGTTGTATAATTAAGCTCTTGTTTGCGGCCATTTTGAGTATAAACGCTGAGTTGAGGGCGTGGCCAGCAGCAGCTTATTTGGATTTAAAGTGACAAGACGCCCTAAAACAGCTCATTCTGAGAGGAGCTAAAATAATTTACCAGACTAACATTTCATTATCTAAGAATGATTTTGTGCCATAAATGTAATGAACATTATTTTCTGTAGCCCCCAGACTTATCTTAACGTGCTTAAGGAAGCATAATAAGTCACCATTAAAGCAAGCAGCACTTTAACATCTGACCCTGTTGCTGCTACAGCGTCAAACTGGCCTAGAAATGAGTTTTAAGACTCTGCGCAGGCTGCATGCTGGGGTCACACTCTGCTGCATTTGGAAGTAATATGATCGTTTTTTATTAAGCCCTGTTAGAGCGGACAGCTGTGGAGTTTAGTCACTGGCTGACATCATGCAGCCCAGCTAAGACCGGGCTTAAAGACGTTATAATGACTGAAACTTCATCCACATTTGATGCTCTGCAGACAGAGACATTAAGCAGAAGGTACATCCACAGTCACAGGTTTTCTAACCAATGCATTCTTAAAATAAAATTAAAAATACATTTTAAAAATCAGCGAACGTATTCAATGCGACTCAGCGTAACTATTTCTACCTTCTGTGACTGATTTCTGGCTCTGCTGGATTCTTCTGCATCGAGTCTGACTCACTTGATTCCCTCCTCTTGGTTTGATTGGGTCAGGTAAAGAGGCCAGATGTGACTTTTAACCCCCGCCGCTCTGCCTCCCTCTGAGAACCCTGAAACCGTCGGAGCTCTCCTGGGTTCTCTAGGTACAGGCCCTCCTTTGTTTGTCCCCTGCAGCACCGATCCCAGCCATGATGTCATGGCTATTTGAAGGGGCTTTAACTGGCCAACGATAATAACCCAAGAAATATTTCCCTCTTGCTCACTTGGGCTCTCCACATTCCTGCCGGTTCCTGAACCTCCCAATCCAAACAGATCCTGGTCCTGCACTGCCGGGGTTTTCTTTCTGACTTCAGTTTTTTTTCCTTGAATTTGTTTCCTCTCTGCTTTTTGGTGATTTTAGGGAACAATGATGCTCTTTATGCATCTGAGCCGTTAAAGCTATCCCGTGCCACTATTGTTTTGGCACAATGCAGGCACAGAATGCTGCAGAGGTGGGACATTTGAAGGCCAAACGTATACATTTAGCCGTTTCAGAGATTAATCCAGTGTGGTGGAAAGTAACCAAAAGCTGATTTTTATCGTAAATAAAAGAAACAAACAGTTTTCTGCTTATTTCTCACACTTTGATTAAGTCTGAATGAAGTTTAGTGTGAGAGACAAGCAGAAAACTAACTGAAACAAAAACTTTGTGATGTAGGGCTACAACTAACGATTATCTATTAATCAATTATTCAACCGATCAATTCCTAAGTAGGGAATAGTTGTAGATTAGGACTGAAACGATGAATCAGATAAACTGTGTTGAATCGATTACGGAACTAATCGTCAACTATTTGAGTAATCAATTATATCGATTAATCAATATAATCATTGATTAATCTGATGATTAACCAATTACTCAGATAAAAAATTGGCATATTTGTCAGATTTTTCATTTAACTACTTAACTAATTTTATACAATATTAAAAAATACATTAAAAGATGTAAAAAAAATATTTCCTTTATTAAATAAGAAAATAAACGTTTTATTGCCTAAAATAAAATAGCAGCATTCCTTTAGTGAACACTTGATCATCTGCAGCTGAAATATAGTTTTAACATCAACATGTGAAAAGTTCAGTCCTTTCTGATTGACTTAACAACACAGTGCAGGATTAATCTTTCGACTAGTTTTTCTATTAACCAATTAATGAATAGATAGCAAAAGTGCATAAGATTTTTTTCTGTACAAAATTTGAATTGGGTGAAACTAAAACCACTTGTGAAGTTCTGGAGAAAACATTTTTACATTTTTAAGTTGTTTTTTTCTTAAGTGGAATATATAGATATATATTTGTACAGTTCTGGCTGAATTACATGTCTAACTGTGTTGTTCTTTCAGCAGTTGGCCTTTTCTGAGTCTGTGCACTCCAGTTAACAATAGATCACTAAATGAGTTGATGATTACTTAAATCAATTAATCACAATTAAAGCAAGTTAGTAACCCATTCTAAAATAAACATATTAACTGATAATGTGTAATTCATTTGAGTCAAGGTAAATAACTATCTGCAATATTTACAGAGTCTTATTGCCCTTCTAAACTGCTGATAATAATCACTTGCAAAGTGGAAAAGAAGAATTATAATACTGATTATTTCTATTCATTTTTTAGATTAAATTGGTGTTTTTGACAGGCAGATGGTCTTGCCTCCATCCAGTAGTTGTTAAAGTCCTGCAATCATCTTGTGACGCGAAGCAGAGCAGTTAAAGTAGACGAAAGGTCAGCTCTGAGGCGTTGGTGCTCACCACATACGCCAGTAAACATTACAAAAATCTGGATCCAAATGCAACCTATTCTGAGGCTGAAAACTTCAAGTTTGTTAAAATGCTATTTTGATCCAACTCGAATCCATTCATGATGTCCCTGCAGTGTTTATGGTCTGACGCCATCCTTTCTCACTTCATTCACAAAACCAGCCACAGGAAACGGTCCCACCACACACGCTTTCTGCTGGCTGAGGCTCAAGAACGGGCCAGAGGAGAGATTTTTATATCAGAGTGAGCTCTGGGGATGGCTGGGGATTAGAACTGGAACGATTAATCGTGATGAATCAATTATTGACATAATCATATCATCCAATTTAGTAATCAATTAATCGTTAACTGGAGTATACAGACTCAAAAAAAGGCCATTTGCTGAAAGAAGAACACACTCAGAGCAGTAATTAGGCCAAAACTGTAATAAAATGTATATATGATTTGCGTTTACGATAGAAAAACAACATTGTATGTAATCGATTAATCGTCAAAAGAATTGATTAATTCTAAAATAGTCGCTAGTTGCAGCTCTATTGGGGTTTATGTTTCCAGAGAAAGTTCAGCACAACAGCCTTGCATCACCACCACAACTAACACGTGCAAACATCTGGATGTTTTACTGCAGATGGGAGCAAAATAAAAAAAAGTTTCACAAGAGCCAGCAGAAGAATTAGATATTTATCCCCTACATAAGCAGTTTATGTTAGCTGTTCACAAATTATGGTACTCCATATTCCTACTGGTGGCATTTACGCTAATCCACAAAATGGCGACAGCAAACGGGAGAAAACATGTGAATACATTTTCTGAAAATAGTATCTTCTGTTAAGTATTCATTTACCAATCGATGTATACTAATCACTATGCAACGCTTTGACCTTTTTGAATTATTCACCTAGAAATTAACCAAAGTATGAGAAAACTAAAATTACTACTACAACTAATAAAAACTAAATGGTATTTAACTAGTAATAACTGATATAAAAACCAGCAAACACACTGTAAAACTGATTAAAACTAACTAAATTAGACAAACACAATGTCACCACAAAATAAAACTAAAATATAATGAAAACGCAAAACTATTATAACCCTATCAAGTCTTTGTTCTTGTAGTAATATGACTTTTTCTGCTAATTAATTAAAAACCAACAGCCTGGACCCAATATTCAAAGTACGAACAAATAGAAGCTGCAAAACACAAGAAATATAGAAACACAAGGAGTGAAAAAAATCAAGACTTTCCCCCCAAAAATCAATCAGTAAAATTTGATTAATCAATAACATTTGATTAATCATTCAAATTTGATTAATCGGTAAAATCGATGTATCTCCCAGCCTCAGATTTCTGCTCTCATATCCGTCATCCTGCCTCAGCTGCTGGCTTATTGTCTCTCACTTGTTTTTGCAGCGGTGTGTTTTAATCAGATTACGGGGCCTCATTGTCAGAATCCTGCCAGTGAGCAATTATCATGAGCAAAACTTTCCATTAACCCAGCTAATTAATTTAGCTGCCTGCTAGCATGTTTCTCCAGAAGATCTGAGAGGAGTTTATTTATTTGAAGTTGTGTAAATGAGGGGTAGCCGACTCCCTGCGCAGCAACCATCACCCATCATCCATCACGCCGCTTTGTTGTTTCTTTGGAGTCGCAAAGAGAAGAGCTGCAGTCGGTCAGGACGACTGGAACCTGGCAGCGCTTCAAGAAGTTCAAGAGCATTCCTGTGCAAACAGAACCAGCAGAGAACTGAAAGAGGACGGTGAGGAGACGGGGCGGGGGGCATGTTCTGTTCTGGAGAGATTTCTTTCTTCCCATCTGTCCTCCCAAGAGCTATCTGAGGAATCTGGTCCATCAGCGCAACATGGCGCCTCCTCAATCCCTCCAGCTGGCTGTTTGGGCCCTGTTTGGATGGGGAGTCCTGACAACTGGCCCCATCAGCCCCCAAAGACCCCGTCCAGAGCATGCAGCGAGTCCTGCGTCCTCTGCAGAGTACGTCCCAGCAGGTTTTATCTCAGCTTTAGCATGGGATTGTCATATTAACGTTTACAAGACTGGAGGTAATGTTAATGTCTGCAGGGATGACATGCTGCAGAGCGGGTTCTAATAGTTTTGGGTTTTTCATTATGGTGTAATTTCATTCTGTTGTGGCTTTTTGTTTTAGTCAGTTTTAGTTTTTAGAGTGTGTTTGCAGCGTTTTTTAGTTATTATTAATTAAGTATTGCTTACTTTTAGTTTAGTAGTTTTAGGTTTTTTCACACTTTGGTTCATTTTTAGGTTTCGCCGTTTTCTCCTAACTTCTGCAGTCGCCATTTAATGAACTAGCACAGGAATATTGAGAACCGTAATTTGGCGACAGCTGACGTAAATTTCTTGTACTGGGAAAATATATCAATTTCATTTCAGTTCAAAAGGCTAATAAATAGATTCATAAACACAAAAACAAATGATATATCTATGATTTCAGTGTTTGTTTCATAAACCTAAGATATAGCTCGTTATAGTTTTTCCACATTAATTACCGTTTTTATTAATTTTTGTTGACAAAAATGTTTTCTCACTTTCAGTTTTCAGAAATCAAATCTGGCATTAAAAACAGCAGTGTGTGTTCGGTCGGTGGACGTCTCTCTTTTCGCTCTTTGCCACATGAGGAAGAGGAGGAATTACAGTAGAGAAGATCCGGGTTGAAGCCAGAAAGCTTCGTTTCAACTCCATAAAGGGCAAAAACCCTCCTGATGAAAATCAGAACCGAGTTTCTCAGCAGGTCTTCAGATTAAATATGAGATGCAGCTCATTCCAAAGAAACCGTAGAGTGTGAGAAGAGCTACAAACGTAGCCGGTTCAAATCTGAACCTGCACACCTCCAGCTTCAGATTTGGGATGATTTTATTTGGAGTTGGGAACGTTTTACATTGTGTTTGGGCTGAAAACTATCAATCAGATCTGGGAACCTTGCCGAACGGCGGCATGTCTGTTATTTGTGAGAGTGAGATCGGACTTTGACGTCGACGTGTAAGAAAGACGCGGCTCGCCACAAAAACCTGCTTCCTGAAATTTATCCACTTTGGAACCAGGTTTTAAAAATGATCATTTTTGGTCTAAAGAGCGATTAATCAATTCTGATGGTCAATCGATAAACCGATTCCGACAATCAATTAATCAAATAAAAACCTGGCACATTTTGCAGATTTTTCATTTGAGTTTTTAAAAGGTGCAAATAAACAATTAAATTTCTCTTTTAAATAAAAGAAATTAATGTTTTATTGCCTAAAATGCAACAACATACTACTGCCATGTAGGAAGGGATGCATCTGTAGCTAAATAAATACTCTTAACTGCAACGTGTGAAAAGTTCAACCCTTTCTGCTCAAATTATCATCAATGTAGGGCTGATCGATTATTGATTAGATAGCAAAGGGTTCTTCATAGATTTTTTTAACAGAATTTGAACCGGGTGAAGTTAAAGCTGCCATTTGAGAAGATTTAGTTAGAACATATGTAGAAAAGTAAGTTTTTTTAATCTTAAAGACAAAATGTAAGAATTTTTTTGTAGCGTTGCTTAATAACTTTTCTGAGTGTGTTGTTTTTTCAGCATGTAGTGTTTTTGACAATTAATTGATTACTACATTAGTTGATGATTATTTCAATAATCAATTCCCCCAGTGTATTATAAGCCTGGCGGGCCACCAGGCTTTACATGTGCCCCCACCAGGCTAAGCATTGTTTATTTATTTAAGTCTTTTTAAAATGTTTGCATTTTTTAAGACTTTGTACTTGGTGTTCAGGTATTACTCTTCCAATCTTCCAATAACACATGATTATCAAGTGATATTATCAAATTTCCTGTCAACTTTAAACATTTTTTGACTCGAAAACACGGCATGCTGCTGGATGAATGACTGTCTTAGTGGACTTAACAAGTTTTCTGGGGAAACTTTGCAATTAATCACGATTAATCATTTCAACCCTGTAGAAACAATTACATTTCTGTTCTCTCATCATCAAAGCTTTCAGCAACGCCTCTCCACTCAGGTTTCTTTCTTTTTTAAAACAAGAACTGTTCTGAGTGAACGGGTATCTGTAACGTAAAAACCCAAAGGGCGATGTCTGATACTGTTTAGCAGAGCTCTGTTGGCAACCCTGGCATTACAGATGGCTGCGCTCCAACATCTTCAGCCTCTAATTTAAACACAATCAGCTGACACCCAGGCTTTGAACTTGCTTAAACCTTGCTCTCGTGCGCGCCGCGCTGCATCAACCACTGTTTTCTGCGTTTCCTCTGATGCACAGCCGTCACGAGGTTGGGGTGAAACTCCTCCTGTGAGATACAGCAGACTCTGGGGCTAATTAGGCATCTTAGAGTAATTAGACTAAACACAGCCTTCACGCTCCACTCCTCTCATTCATCATGCTGCGCCCCGGTGAAGAGGAAATGCACTGTACCCAGACTGGGTCAGAGCGTCTCTAATCCTGGAAGCCCTGCGCAGAGCTCTGAGGCAAACCGGCACTTTAACACTGAATGTGGTTCTTATTGTGGACCTCCTGCCTGCACACAGAGAGTAGCCTGGGGAAAAGGAAGAGCTCAAGATCCAACTGAGTCACAGAGGATGAAGCCGCATGAAACAATATCCCAGGCTGCTGTTGACTTTGGACAGAGAGAGGTAAAGAGCTGCAACAGAGGCAGAGGCAAAGGGATCAGCCGGTAAAGCGGCAGAAATCTGGATGATGATGTCTTTAACCAGCGGCACGCTCTGCAGGGAAACGATGTCGCATGTCAGAACCAGAACGCTTCCCTTTAGTCCGATAGACTCGAGTCGATTGGGGACAAAACTGCAACATTTGTATGAATGTCATGATGAATTTTGCTGGACAATAAATTGTCCTAGTAGTTATTGTGATAAACAATAATGTTGTTTATCAAGTAATGTAATGGTAATGGCATAATAATGCAAGAATGGATTCATATATTTCAATAAACTTTAAATTGTACAGAGCATTTACCACTGGAACACATTCCAATTTAATTCAATTCAAAAATATTTTATTGATCCCAAAGGGAAATTAAATAAAATTTTATTAAATTTTAAATTACATTAAATATCCAAAATAAACAAAACAACACAGATTGAATTATGAAGTCCCTGTAATTAAAATTGTCCTTCAAAAAATGGCTAGTTGAGACCAAAACACCAGACTGAAGATTTTTGTCATCCAGTTTTTGATGGAAAGAAAAAACAATAAATCATGCAAACTAAAATTATTGAACTCATTTTAATTTATCAGGCGATTAATTGATTTATTGCTTAAACATTTGTTACATTTTCAAACAACAAATCAAAAAACCTGTTTACCTCCTTATCACTACAGCTGGGCAATACACCAATTTTATCCATTAGTTGAATTTATGGTGTTTGTAGAATTTTTTTTTTTTTAAACTTGATTTTTTTCCACCAATGGGATTCCATACTTCAGAGTGATGTCAGCGCACGCCGCCATCACCCGCCATCTTGCTTTACAGCTTCTATTTATTTTAACTTTGAATTCAGGTCAACTCTATGACAAAATATAAGGGTCAGACTCACATATCTTTTCTTTTTAATTACAAGAATAACGTCAAAATGTTACACGAATACGGTGGTAGTGATACAAGAGCAAAGTGTTAATTTTATGAGAATTTAAACATGAAAAATAACTAAAAAATTAAAGCTTCTTTCTCATTAAAACGTCTTTTTCTCATAATTTTAAGACATTCTTAATGTCATACATTTGCAGATAATGCAAATATTCCTAAATTAGCACTGCAAAATCTGTAACGTGGATTGTAAAAAATCACAATTAAAAAATCTGGAAGAGTCCGACCAATGTGAAAAGATGTTCAATATTATTTAATTTTAATTAGTACTTATTGAATGAGGAGACTGGCATGTATTTATCTTAACAGTTTAATGGTTTTCATCAACCGGCCCATTGAGAACACTGTTCTCGACAAACGAACCTGAGTTCGGCTAAACCGAACCGAACTGGTTGGTGTGAATGTAAACTGAACACCATGGTGTGAAAGCACCGTTGGGGCGCGTACCCACCGATAATGATGAGGGTGTAGTTGACGTTGACGCTGCCGAAGCCGTTCGTTGCCTGGCAGTTGAAGGTCCCGGCGTCGTCGGCCTCCACCTCCTTGATCTTCAGGCCCATCCGAAGCACGCGGAAGCGGATCCAGCCGCTGTGGATGATGCGTCCGTCTTTGGTCCACCGGATGAAGGGCGGCGGGTCTGCTTCCACGGGACATGGCAGCTTGATGGCGCTTCCCAAACGGGCCGTTTGTCTGTGGGTGACCCGGTCCGAAACCCGAGGAGGTCCTGAGGAGAAAGAAGAACAGAAATATGACGTGATTAGGAAAATAGAAATGGAAAATTATTTGGATATTTGCTTTAATTGAACCACATTACAGTGTTTTCCATCATGAAGAGCCACAACATCTCAATCAAATTAAAGTCGAGACTTTGACTAGGTCACTACAGAAGTTTGCTTGGAGGCTTTCAGAGGTGAACTTTCTGTCCCACCTTGGATCATTGAATTGCTAAATATTGTAGAGGTGAACCAATAAACCAATTAATTTTCTTAAAACTGGATCATTGGCAGATATTTACACGTAAAACTGATCTTATCTGAAAACGTCTGATAATCTGTCTCCTTCTGCTTTGCCGTAAAGCAGGGGTGTCAAACTCTAGTCCTCCAGGTCCGGTGTCCTGCAGTTTTTAGATGTGCCACAGGTACAAAACACTGGAATGAAATGGCTTAATCACCTCCTTCTTGTGTAGATAAGTGCTCCAGAGTCCTGCTAATAACCTAATTATTCTATTCAGGTGTGGTGCAGCAGAGGCACATCTAAGTTGCAGGATACCAGCCTTGAGGACTGGAGTTTGACGCCTGTCCTGAAGTGACCCAATTCAGATTTTATTTTTACTTAACGTGACCTGTATCTGATCTTTTCATGACAGTCTGAACAACTCAGGTCGGATTCTTTTTGAATGCGAACCAGACCGCCTGGGTATCTGATTCAAATGCGACCTAACGTCCGGGTCGCACTCATCCGACCTGAAGGTCATTGAAACTTGACAAACGTCACCGTTCTGCGTCCTGATGCACACAAGCGGGAAGAAACACAACAACCACGACGGATGACAACGACGATTAAGTTGTTACTGTGCTGCTCCGGTCGGATTTCAAAATCATAAGATATGCTACACTATTAGCGTCCATGTTTACTTCCGCAAACACGGCGCGCTACTTCTTCTTTATGGAGGTTGGCACGACACTGAACATGCTGATGTCATTATGCCCTCTACTGAACATGCTGATGTCATTGCGCCCTCTACTGAACATGCTGATGTCATTGCGCCCTCTACTGAACATGCGGGACACTTTTAGGTAGTTTGTAGTTCACACTGGAGATCACATACAGGTCGTATATATTTGGCTGCAGCGTGAACAAAGACTTAAAAACTTTGTTGCTACATTTAGCACATTTAGCACATTCAGCGTTGGCCAATATCGTAATCGGCAGGTCAGGCTTCTTAAAGATCAATGATTGATCAGAAAACTGCAATAGATCAACCCTTAAAAATTTGCATTGTTTTTTAACTGAAAAAATAACTAAGATAAATGTTAGATGTGAGTCCAGGCTTAGGTCGGTGCCAAAAGTTGCTTCCAAATCGGGTTGAGCGCTAAGGACTTAAGGTTTCATCACGATATTTTGTGATAACAATAAAAGGGATGATAAGAAGTTTATTACTTCTTCTAGGTAACTATAACACAGAAATTATAGCCACACAAACACAAATACTGTTTTTGAAAAACATTCACATTTATAATCCACTTCTCTAGAACATCAGTCACTTAAAAAGTGTGATTTGTATCTGTAACAAAACTGAAAGTGAAAAAATTCCCAAAGATACTGAAGATAATAATGGGCGGAGTATTAAGCCTTGGGGAACTCCGCTTTTAATCAGCAGAATCTTTCCGTCGGTAGAGAGAACAACCAGAACAGATAGTCTGGATTTTTGTTTCTCTTTCTGAAACAGTAGGCAAAGAAGAGAAGAGTAAAGTTTGTCTATTTTCTGCAGATTAGCCAGAAACCTTGAAGTCAGATTGTAATAATTGGGCGAGCCGTGTCGCCGCTCCGTGAGCAGAGAGGGTAAACTGTTCTGGCTCTCGTTCTCCATTTGGCGTGCAGAGATCAAAGCCATGAGGCAGTGCGGCGGCGGAGAGGGGGTGAGATGGACAGCAGCCATTTCTCCGGCTTTTAATTGGCTCAGGGGTGCTCCCTCAGATCCGGTGCAGCGGAGCGGGCCGAAACACCCTGTGATGGTGTTAGAAAGCCTGAGCAGAGCCCCCCCAACCCTCCAACACCACTAAAAGCCAAACAAAACCCTGAATCAGTGAGCAGAGCAGACACACAGGAAAAACAGAAGCCTGAGGGGCGACTGAGGGGGAGGCGAGTCGGCCAGACCCTGCAGCTCCACACAGAGCCCCGTCTGTGCCTCAGAACAAACGGCTGGCTGGGTCGCAGTAAAAACAACGCGCAGGGTAAGTACACACTGGCTCTCCAACACACACAGGGCCGCATTCCATGCATATATGTGGTAAACAGTATGGTGATGGCAGGTAACCCGTCCACACACACCGTCTTCAAATCAAACGAAATTGGTGTCAAACTTTTTGTGCAGCAACGATTTTTGTTTGTGCTGCTATTATTTTATGAATATGAATGTTTCCAGAGGTCAAAGGTCAACCAACCCTCCCCCCCATATTTATAAAATCACAAATTTGGTGTCAAGTCAAATATTCTAGCAAAATTAACTTAATGTTGATCTCTGGTGACCTCTGGAAACTTTAAAAAAACATTTTATGCATTTTTCATGATCATGTAACTATGTTACCTAAAAATACTCTATATATCAAATATGACAAAAGACATTTTACTTCCTGGTTTA